>NC_090293.1:40035862-40348215 GCF_037392515.1 Haliotis asinina
GTGAATCCTTTCGACGTATCCAGCATAAACATTTTCCACCCGTCTGCGGTTGACTGCTCCACTTTCTGGATTATGAAAGCAACACCACCTTCAAAATTCATACGATCATCCCTCCATTCATTACTCGACAAAGCAAAGTCCTGCCTAAGTATACCTCGTTTCACTAAATCATCACTTGCATCTTTCACTGGTTTTGGTCCATATTTAGTAGGTTTAGGAACAATATCATCTAATACATGGAAAAAATTCTCAGTACTAAACATTTTTCGTTTCATAAAGTTTGTTAGTAAATCTTTCTTAAATGCTTTTACTGAGAGCCCATCGCTGTAAGGAATACCCAACCCGTGGTTCAGCCCCGGTAAACGCCAATCCGTCTTCGGGTTTATTTCGAATTCATTGCAAATACGTTCATAGACCCGTCTATCGTACGGGTTGTTTGTTGCGTCCCACGCTTTGTCCTGTGGGAGGGGGGCGCTGATCTCTTTAAGGATACGTCTGACCTGGTAGTACACGTGGAACTTGAACACAGACTGACTCAGCGGTCCACGCCGAGTGTCGGTCAATGTCACACCACACCCCGTTGTAGCGCACCACACGGCAAAGTTTAATTGATTCTGCCAGAACTGCATAGGGTTGTTGAACCAAGCGTGGACTGCCTTGACGTTAGTCACCTAAAGCTTATACTTATCGAACACATCTAAAAGCTGGGCATTGAAATACAACCCAGGAGCAACCACGATCTTCATGGGGGAGAAATCTACGTCCAGTTTAGGGTAAAACAACATTTTAAAACTCTTATATAATGAGCATATATACTCTAACATGTACATAACACTTCCAGGAATAACGAGCGGTGAGGCCGTTCAGCTGACGCACGCGATCGATAACACGTCAGGTCAACTCGAAGTCGCACTCTGCGATATCACCTACCTACCGCAATGGACTAACATCAACGCCAGCAACAATAAGCTGTTCGTCAGTGGAACTCGCAGTCAGATAACTGACGGCTACTACAGCGTGTGCTCTCTAAACGACGAGGTCTTCAAACCACTGGGAGCCGAACTCAAGATGAACGACTCAAACGGTACAGTGGTGTTAATCAACAACGGAAGAACCTCCTTGAGGCTCGGCCGACCATTAGCGAGGATACTCGGTATGTCTCCTGACGAGATAAAACCAACAACAACCGTCACAGGCACGAAGTTACCCGACCTAGTACCGTACCGAAAGCTGTACATTCATCTCGGTCAGGTGAGCACAACGTACAACATTCAAGGAGGTCACCCTTCCACTATACTGAGAGCAGTGCCGGTGAAAACTGAGAAATACAACGACGGTAGAACCGAGTCGTTTTCACCACGGCAGTATAAGAGATTAACCCAGGGCAACATACCTGAGCTGATAATATCGGTGTTAGATATAAATCATAATCCTGTAAATATAGGATACCTCAGCTTAACGCTTCATGTAAAATGACCAGCGCACAAGGGCCCGGAGTGAAAAAATGCGTTAATATCGGGATCTCCGACCTTGGAGACACGCGCGGTTTCGACGCTCCCGGAGTAGATGGTAAATCGTACGCCTTGCAACTGAAAAACAACATTTACAAACGCGTTGAAATCCCCTCCGGTGGAACCCTAAATGATATAGTAGATACCACAAGAGCAACAGTCAACACTAAGTACGCCCTTGTCAACACCGGTGATAACTGGATAATATACCCATCGTTCGGGGGTAAACTGTTCGACTTAGACGATGTTGAGAGCACTACCATGGCCCGAAACAAGCCATATATGCTCGTCTTCACCGAAGATGACAAGTGGGTGTTGTTACCCGATAACGACTGGTTTCTCAATATTAGGCTCGGCTCCCCCTACGTATTCACGGATAACAAAGACAACCACCTAAACAAAGTCGTGAACAATGGAACCATGCTCGTGGCTTATGTCCCAACTCAGAGACGTAGCGTAGTCGTCAGCCCACTCAACACTATGGCAGCCCACATGCTATCGAGTAAACCGGCCATACAAAACGTGGCATTGCAGTTGGTGTCTGAATTCGAAGGCGTGGTCAAGATACTAGAGAGTCTACCGGCAAACTCAACACTGATCATCAAAGTCTACCTAGGGGAACCATCGGTGAATGATGTCGAGATCGTGAAGGGGATCAAACTCGGGTGGGTGAAACGACACCAGTATCAAGTTTGCAACGTTTACGTGCGGGTGAGTGTCGGCTCCAACACCAGTCTGGAGGGGGTCAACGTGATCGTGGAAAACAAGATATCACTAACCAAGATCTTCCTGCCTGACAACATACACTTCATGGGTATGAAGTTCACCCCTGAATTATTATCAGAAAACCAGTTGGAAATTATATCGTAATAGTATAATAATGACCAGTCATCCCAACACTACGCTTAACGACCTAGGAGATACGGAGGGATTCGATCAGCCTGGTGAGGAAGGTGAATTATACATCCTGCACTTCAAAGACAACGTGTACAGACGGGTGCCGTTACCAGATTTAAAAGAGCCCAAATGGCTGATCAACTTAACATTCACCTCACCTTATATCACATTAAATAATGTGTTTGTCTCTAAGATTAAGAACAACGGTATCTGGGCCGGGGATTTCATTCCGGAGAAGGCATTAGTACACATAGAATCTATTGGTCCCGAAAAAAAGGGGTTAAGTGCTTATCCAAACAATAAATTAACATTTAGCAGTAATCTTGATAGAATATCCTCCCCTTTCACCCTCATCATAGAAGTCTTCTTTACGTCTTTATTCGATGGAAACCCCCCAATAGTACACCAAATTTTACCCGGGGTGTCAATACGCTGGTATGGCATACACATAGACCAATATTGTCGTATTGTTATACAACGGGATACCACGGGTCCTGTAAACCACTTAATAAGCCTCAGTGGGGTTTTTATTACAACAGGAAAGTCTATTAGCCTCTCACCTATTGCCCTGACTAGTAGTCTAGAACTTGTAGACTTCAAATTCATTGATAGACTTTTAACTGAAACCCAATTAAAATATCTTTCAAAATATATATTATAGGATGGGTCTGTACCCAGTCGTAGAGGAAGTAGCGAAGACGCTGGAAACCGTAGATGGGTTCCGCTTGAGGCAGTTATGTGATGTGAAACGTCAACTAGAACAAGACCGTGACACGCGGAAAGCACTATGTAAGAAATACAATAGAGCTTTCAATATCGTGGACGGGGCTGACACTACCCTTATGGTAACCAGCATGGGACTAGGGGCGGCAGGTGTTGGATTGTTAGCTACCATCGTGGCTGCACCTATAGTGCTAGGTATTGAAATAACGGCAGGGGTGGCAGGGTTGGCAGGGTTGGCGCTTAAGTTAGTATCACGCAGACTTCATCGTAAGGCATTGAAACACGACGAGATCAGGGTTCTGGCCGAAGCAAAGCTGAACACAGTGAGTGAGCGTATTTCCACGGCACTCTCTGACAGTAAAATCTCAGAAGAGGAGTTTCGTTCAATCCTCTCTGAACTCACAAAATATAACGGAATGAAACAAGATATTCGGTCCAAGTCTCGTAAGTCTGCTATCAGCGAGGACGAGAAAAAAAAAAGTACATAGAACAGGGGATACAAAAAGCCCAGCAAGCCTTTATTACGAACACCAAAGTGATCGTAGGCGGTTCACGTTAAACTGTTTCATTGATATAAACGTGATATAGGCACAGTGTTACCTCCAACACACGTTAAGTAGTAGGGGTAATAGTAGCAAGAGCTAAGGGCCCAACCAAAGCCTTATTTAGTAAATAAGGCTTTGTAGAGACTTTTCTTGAAAGTGTTTTAAAACCCCCATTGTATATACTACTCTCCTTGTTACGGCATATCATACTGTCGGTATTATATCCTCAGAGACATCTTTCGATGGAAAATACAATATCACGGATGTCTCTGCATTGTAGGCTGATTCATATAGCCCTTTTGTTTTGTCTTTGTGTGTTTCGCAAATCTCCAACTCGCCTTCTTCATCACCCGAAGAAAGGTAGTTTCCTTTTGGAATTCAGTTTCTACCCTTGTGTAAATAAACTGGAATTTAGAGATACGTTCCTCCTGAAAACAAGATGAACTGTCAAAAATGCAAAACGATTATTGACATCCAATTCTGTAACAACCCGACTAACTCTGATTAGATTTTGGTCAATTTCAATATTTGTAATGCGCGTGTACTTTTAACCGGGTGGCGACCGGTATTTTGCAAATATTTTCATGTGCTCAAGTGATTTGAGTGATAATGAGTTAAGACCGATTTCATTACCATATACATCTTGATTATCAACATGATGATGTTGACTGGTTACTGCCATTTTGCTTGAACATGACAATGGAACTGTGAGTCAACTCCCCTGCATCTTCACCATATGGTTCCCGGCCTATTCTAACGGTCCCCCACTGTCCCACCCCCTCTACCCAAACACATTCTCTTCCTGGATCTGAAACACTGAAATTGCCAAGTTTTTTAAAACAACAAACATGAAAGCATCCTCCTCAAATCATCTGAAGGATCTGGACGTTTGTCCATAGAAGCGTTTTGCTTCGGCAACCACTGCTTTTACAAAAATAGAAGTCTCACAACTGTTAGTTCAGAGAAACAATTTGTGTATCAAACTGGCCAGTTTAAATGGGCACGGATTCCACAGACGAAAGTTACGAATACAAAATGAATACCCAAAGGATACACAAAGAACGCCATCTGGACTAGCAGTTGTCAGACATGAGAAGAGATGTCATTTACCTGTGGTGTGTTTGCACTGAAAACGTTCCAATGGATGTCACTTTACACTCAAAAGTGAGTCGAATACAACGACAATAATGATTGCGAATCCTCATAAGTTTATCTTGCCTATTGAACATTTAAATCTCAGAATTGTTTTCGACTTAGAATAAAAGTTGTTTAACAAACGTTGTTTCAAATCGATCTACTGGTTTCTAAAACTAGGGGATATATGTATTCCATGAAACACCTAGAACAGGTAGGGCTGGTCTAAGTTAACGCTCATCACGTACCGCACGTTTCATTCATAATACCAACTACTGCGGTTACCCCTGTGTAATACATACCAATTATAGCGATTTTTACTCTATGGTCGTTTGTCAAAAGAGCTTTTATCCTACGTTAATAAAGTTCTGAGATTTAGATGTTCATTTGGCAAGGTGAAATAATAAAGGTTCACAATCTTAATTTCACTTTATTTAAATTACGTTTCTGTTTAAAGTGAAATTCATCGGTACGTTTTAACCACGACCAGACTATAGTAAGCAATACAACCCTTATGCGTGTACACATGAATTGGTCTACCAGTTTCCCTAACGACAATTGTCTTTGGTGTAGATATTGGCAAACCAGAAACTCGTTTACATGCTCAAAGTAATACCCTTTCCAAGCAGTGGTGTCCACGAAAGCCAGCTATTTCTGTCCCGTATGATGGTAAAAATAATATCTTACAGTAGCATATTTACACTGAACATCATATGATGTTCCCAGTCCCAATGAAAACAGAAAAGGGTAAGGGCCTTTGTGTCTGTTCAGAGTCAAATGCTTTTGAGAAATCTACAAACTATGTTTACAAATTCCACCTTTCTTAGAAACATATTTACAAATGACTGATTGAACAAATATGATATTTTCCATGGTGGTATAGTTTGCCAGAATACCAAGCGGTCATGTTTGTGAAATTGAAATGTTTGTACAGATTATACACTGTATATATATTACTGGCAAGAGGGAAATAGCGCAATAATGTTCCGGCCTGTTTCTATCACCCCCTTTGTATTGGCTCAGTTATTGCGTTTGACCATCTAATAGGAAATGATCTATTATCATATATTCTGTTCAGTATGATTGTCGAAATAGGGGATGATGATATGACTTAAATACTGGTTATGCAAATTACGAGGTCTTCCTCAGCAGTCTTATCATATTTTAGTTACAATGCTTGACTGGATTTGGCCCCTGCAAATGTATAGTTAGTTGTGTCCTGAGCGTGGCTTTCAGGTATAAATGTGTTGTTACCATCTTCTACGACGTGAGAGAAAGTCACAGAGATTCCTAAAATAGTCATGCCATGAGTTTACTGTAAAGTTATATTCAACTTGACGTGAACATGAGATGTATTATAATTTAAACGAAATAACTGGGGATTAGTAGCTGAGTCTGTGCTCCTAATGCAAAAGCTTATCTAAAATTATAAAAAAAACATATTAGATACTAATGTAAGTAATATACAATGTAAATCTGTAGCATACTGTCTCGCTCTCTGTCCACTCGGATGTAACGCGTTTGTGACGAATTCATATTTCATGTGATGTTCTCATATGTCATTGTTGATGGATTTGAGAAGTATACTTGACACGTTATCGCGATACAATTTAAAGCAGCTGTGCATTCAATAAGAGCCTCTATTAGCAAAGGTCACATGGGAGATTGAATGTCACATAGGTCCTCTCTTTGCCAGACAGCTGCAATGGTGGACGGTTCTGTTGCCTGGAGATAAACAGTGCTGATCAGTTTCTTTGTGTTTGTGACCTAGCCAGACCAATATTCAGGCCACCAGTGTAGCGTGACAGTGAGTCCCCATGGGCTAGAGTCAACAGACCGTACACCCAACATGAAACACTAATGACCGAGCTAACAGTCACACGATTACGCGCACAATTACTTTTCATCTGGTAGGCTTCAAACAGCATGAAATATTAACACGATAGCTTTGAATTAAATACACCTTTCCTCATATCAGTTATGACAGTCGAGGGAACTGATATCTGTTACAACAGTTTTGTTTGTGGAGAACTCTCTCTTGATATCGCTTATAACTGTTTTGCTTCTGGGAACTGTTTCTTGATGTCAGTTATACGAGTCTTGTTTCTGGAGAAGTCTTTCTTGATATCAGTTATAACACTTTAGAGTCTGGGGATGTGCACATTTCATTAAAATTGCGTAAAATAAAAGGTATTAGAAAAATTACAGAAATCTCCTAAATTAACATGTAGCAAAATAGTTTGCGTGCTTTTTGACACCCTTCAAACACCTGATATTGAAAATTGAAAAACGGTTGAGTTTTCTCTCTCTCTCTCTCGTTTCCAAATGTTGCGGAAAACACGTTGAATTCAACCAAAACAGCCCGCACGAATCTGTGCTGTGGGTTTTCGGTGGACTGGAATTACCAGATCTCATCGTTATGGAGACGTTTTCATAATAATGCGAGCACGAAAGATTCGCTTCGGGCCGTAACGTCACGTCAGCAAGACAACCACATACATTCGACCCACCCATTTAAGGATTCGATTCCTGACTGCCAGTTTGACTGCTCGGACCATTATGCTCAATCATTTCCAGGACTGTGCGGAATAGTTTGAGGGAACACAACACCGGGCTCCAACGTCACGGACAGGTGACATTTTTCTACATGCTTACCTGGTGCAGACCACATCTACGGTACAGGAGGCATTATTGGGATGGCGTTTTGTTTACTGACGAGTCGAGATTTCATCTTATAGCTCAGATGGCTGGGTACGGGTGTGCAGACGGCGAGGTGAAAGGTATGCTGACGCGTTGTTCAACGTTGACAGTTCGAGAGAGGCGCTATGGTATGGGGAATCATCACATCTTATGGTCAGACACAACTTGTCAGTGGCAAACTGACAGGTCTGTTTTACAAGCATGAGATCTCTGGGCATCAGAAACACTCGTACATTCAAGGATAGTCCCTTGTGTTGGGAATGATTTCCTGAGCCAGCTGAACAATCCCCAAGCCAGCTGTTTCTAAATACCTGTCCCCCAATGAGCACGATTGGGATGAAATGGAGTGGCGTTTACGTCAAGCCTTGAATCAGCCATTGACGTAGCTAAATTGGGACAAGCGTTGGTTCAGACATGGAGGATTATTCTCAAGCTTTCATTATTCGCTTAGTGTCGTCGTCGTTGAAAACCCTACATCAACACCAATGGTGGACTCACAAGGTACTGAATAATTTGTGAACTGAGTTTTGACACCATACCGCTTCAAAGGCGTGTCACAAAGCCGTGTGTCAAATCATGTGGATTTCGATATCATCCTGTCAACAACTAAATAGGGAAAAACAGATAATTCACATGTACTTTAGTCTAGTAGTATAACTGGTTTGCCTGTAGAATCAAAATCATTAGTCTTGCCTGGCATGAAAGGGTTCATGCTAAACATTGGCATGTAAGATACTGATGGTCAGAGTGGTGTTCAAATCGCATAAGGAACAGAAGCCGACAGGTCTTTGTAATACAACTGCTGTACCAAAGCTTAGATAGGTGGAGGCCAGAATCCCATGTGAGAACAAGTTTGTGACACAAATTTGATATTTGATAACAGAATAAACAAGTGGATCATCATAAACGTTCTCGTTAAGAGGCAAAGAAAACCTAAATGATTTGTGATGATAAAACTGAAGCATATGTGATGGAGAAATACACTAAAAATATAATGATACAGGTTGTGTAAGGCAGCGTGGTTTTCGTATTCAGGGATCACGGTTTTCAGGGGCGTCAGACGAACGTAGCTATTCTGAGTGAATTGCGGCACCTTAGTCTTTAGGGTTACTCGTGTCTCGTGTCTTTTTACACCCACTGGAATCTGTCTTTAACCCAGACTGACCTTTCTCTAATTTTCTTTATGTTCCACGTTCTTTATGTCGCTACAGTGGTGTGAGCCATCAGTCCTGTGTACAACATAGTGCATACATTATAAAGAACTTATGCAAGTACAGTAAGCGGATATTTAGGGCATGAAGGATATATAAATTCAGTATCCGGTGATACAAAACTTTACAAGGCACTTACACGTGTACATCAATGCATGGAAAGTATAAAAGTCTATATGCGGGCATTTTACAACCTATACAAAGTTGTCAAAGCATGGAAGATATGACAGCCTTTATCTTACCTCACACATAAATACCGTTTTCTGATTGGCTAAGCCCCTTTCTATTATTTTCAGTGTACCACACACACAAGCGAGGTACAAGGACAACTTATTCAGTACTTCGTGGCTTATTTCGAATAATATTGAATACGGAGGTTTCGGATTGCGTCCCCTTACAAGTGCTCTCATTAGAAAAAGCCTGAAAAAGGTCGTTACGTCACAGGAAGGTGGGGCTGTTTCCAGACATCGGCTAATGTTTTATGTCCTCTTATCACTGTTGTGTTCCGGGTTGTACCGCATCCACGATAAAGCAACAAAAACTTAGTACGCTTGGCTATTGAGACGGTGACCTTCTTCCCTTCAGGGCATCAGCTCTTCGGAGAAGATGGATTAAAATCGTCATTCGAAAGCCAGCATGGACACCGAATAAGTATAGTTGGATATGTTCGAGACATTTTTTGCCAGGTGGTGACTAACTTTAAATTTCCCCCACTCTTGGGTAATGACCACTTACACATATACTTTATTTTTCACTGATTTTAAAAAAGTGTTTGTAACCTTTATTTTGTCAAAATTTTGTGAGCTTGGCCACGCATCTATAAATAGATCTCTGCTTTGTCATGGCGGAGTCGGGAGTCATCATCGGGAGTCGTTAGCACTGGTAAACCAAGTTCAACTGCCTTATTCGCCAACACACGCAGATGTGCCGAAGTGTAATTTGACACAGTCATGCCCCTTTCCATTAGAAACGATCTTGATACATGTTTCAGCATCGAATCTATTACCCACCATCGCGACACTATTATTTTTCCCCTCGCAGAAGAGTGAAATCTCGAAAAATCCGTGTTACGCATGATTATCGGAAATTACGGTTGATTTGCGAATGCAAATTGGTGGAAGGGAGATAACTCTAAAATTGTTTTCCTTTTGCCGTCTGCAAAATCTAGCAATGGCTAGGAAAAGATCTGCATTGCATTTCATTAAATTTTGACAAAAAGGTTCAAATGTAGTCCTTGTGAATATTAAGAAGGGGGATTACTTCCCGGCGACTTTGCTTAGACAATACCCGCGGGAAAGACAGCAAGATGTAAGTTTCGAATTGCATTTTACAAAGTACTTGTACAAGTGTATCAAGGTATGCAGATGCATATTAAGAGGTGCTTTAAGCGGAAGCTATAACACCCCATATTCAATCATAAAAGGTTTTACCAGTACACATTGCTCCGACGCGCCTGACCGTAGCTGCTTACTGATATTAATGAGACACCACAAAGATTGTTATCAACATTTGAATTTCTCAATCTTTATCAACACAACTAAATAGACATTGTAATAATAGACATTGTGTCTTATAATGCAAGTTGATGCTTTCTGACGATGCCTGTTTATTTAGAACTATTCTAGAGTAGTACTACATCGTCGTGGCGTCCTGATAATATCTGGACATTACATGAAAATATATTTATAAGACATTGCCAGAATGTGCGCATTTATCTAGATACGTTTATATGAAGTATTGTATTCTCTAACATATGCGGTCACAACCGGATATCTTGAATGTAAATACACATAAACGTCCGGACGTATAAGACGTATAAAAAGTATACATATAACATGCATGACAAGTAATGTGCACGACAAAGATATAGCAGTGTGAACTGAGAACACTTTTAATAACGTCGTACACGTTATATGCGTGATAAACCTCTAACATATGCTTACATTTTATAGCAAACTGTATTATATGTAGTACTGTATTAGACGACACAATTTAATTTAACTAAGTGAAATATAACAACTCACTAGTGAGTACGAATTTGACTTAATGTAACTTAAATTCATTGTTCAAGCAGAGTACTAGAGGTTTATGAAAGGTTAAACAAAAATGGAAAAGATCTGTCTTCAAAAACAAAGAGGGATATCAGGCAAAGCAGGAATGATTCTTGTGCGTAACCATTTTGCATACATACTTGAGACCTCCTGTCCGAATATGAAAGCAAGTCACTATGTGCAAGTTCGACAAGCAATTGCGATGAAAGAATATATCACATGCTGGTTACATTACACAGGTTTTGGATCTCAGATGCTAGTGCTGAATGCCAAATACTGAAAGTTAGATAATCAAAGATTACGAAAGCCGTTCGAATGTCACAGTTTGTGCTGGTTCCTTTGATAGAATATGCTTGACTTGACAAGTAGAGGTAGTTAGAGTAAGATAAAGTCAAATATTCATTGTAGAGTGTTTTCGAATTTTAGTAAAAACTAGAAGTAAAATATCGCTATTATGACACTGTAATAGCAGCCTTTTTCCACTTTCGCTTTTGTAAAGGCAAAGACGTAAGGATAAAATGCATACGATACAAAGTATAGACACCTGAGTAACAGAATGCACAAACAAACATATAATATAAGAAAAGGTATGTACCGTGCAGACAGCCCACTTAAATTCTTTGTACACAGAGGAATGATTTACGGCCTGATATTGACCATCGTGAACAATTGATATATAGACAAAAGGTTGAGTGAACAAACCTGGAGCTAACAGGCTGTGACAAGAAGGTGACTCGATGAGAATCCAGAACAGAAAGAGAGGTTTTAGTTAGTTGATTGGTCACAGGGAAGGCAGGCCAGTTGACCCTAAGAGTAGGAAAGAAGTATACAGTGTAGGGAGTGGTGGGTAGGTGGGTAGGTGGGTAGGTGGGTAGGTGGTGGTGTATGAATGCCCCAGTAGGCAGGACAGAGACTGAGAGAAGGTAAAGTCATCTGACCATTAAGCAGAGGTTCTGCATTAGTTTAAAAAGTAGTTTCTGTATTTTTTATGCACTTTTAGCAACACGCTTCAGACTAAGATGTGATTGGCCAAAACATCAGAACTTTTATGGGAATAGATATTAATAGTTGGAATTGTAAAGTTAACATTTTTTTCTGGAAGCCTTGTTGTCTGCTATACTAGAAAGGGTCGAGCCCTGTTGATGTGTTGCAGAAGAGGTTGAGAGGGAGAAGCACGATATGAACCAAATGGTGCCAAATAAAGTAGACAGAGAACAGTAACAATGTGTGACAATGAGACAGAAGATACATCCAGAAATTACACATTAAGTATCAGGACAGTGGAGTGTAAGGAAGAAAAATCCATATTTGAGGCATCAATACAGATAAGGTGTGGTGGCTGTGGTCTGGGATTTAATCAGCCTTTTACTATTTTGAAAGAAAGCCAGGCAACATGGTGGTTTGGGAGAGGACCGTTAAGTTACTTGAAAAGGACAGAGTATGACGAACACATGGAACTAATGATGATTGTCTAGACTGAGAAAATGCCTGGAATCAGATGACATGTCAAAATAAGGTAGAATATCAAGGAGTGGAGTGGGATGATGTCTTTTTCACAGGCACTGGAAGAGAAATAACATTTTACATTTCGAAAGGCTTAGCCAGATATGATAAGGGGAAATTTATAGATATGTACAGATGGGATTTAGCATGGGCAAAGATGAATTTAGCTTCGGAATAGTAATAGTTTGGGTTGGTTTGGAGCAGTTGGAAATTTGGTTACTTACTTGATAAAACTGAGGAAAGATGGCAGATGGGGCAATAAGTACAGGAGGTTTATTTTTCGCCAGGTATAAAATGCCTAATTTGAGCTCTTCAAGCTGATGCTCTATGGTACTGGAATTTGAATTTGGCCTGTCAGAAGGGAGGTAAGGGAGGTAAATGTAGACTGAATATTTTTGGCATTATTCTGGGTCCCAGTTGCTGTGAACGTAATTGCATTGTGATTGACCTGAACACCTTTTACAGTATTTTAAAATCTATTGTTGACAAGCTTCATGAAGGAAGGTGGACTGAATGGTGCTGCACTACATTTGCAAGGTTAACATGTTTGGTTAAGGCAGTAATACGCGTGGAAAACAGGTTGACATTGTCAGTGGTGACTGTGACAAACAATATTTTGGAAAGGGATCCAACAAAACTAAGGATTGTTTGTTTGGAGCGGCCTTTGATTCAGATATGAGTTTTATTATTTGCTCCCTAGTTTCATTCAACTGAGCAACAGACCTGGCTTCTATAACATTCAGGTGAATTTGCATCTGGTGCAGTACTATACACGTTGCTTTGCCTTGATGACATCCACTCAAGGGGAACTTGACGTCATAGGTGTGTACCCAGTACTCAGCTGAAAAATGAACTTCTGTGGTTGGCTTACGGATTATCCCATTGTTTAGTTTCTGAACAGGGCTGGTGCTGCAGACAGGGTGGGAAAACAGAGCCACAGGATAATCAAGCTCGAGGATGAACCTTAGATGACATGAAAACGGGAGCCATTAGAAAACTTGACCTGGTTGAAAAAAATGTTGTGGCCACAACACCAGTCCTAGCACCACAAGACACAGAAACTGGGTAATTGTAAAATATGTGGCTTATACAATTCACGTCATAGAGGATGGCGGCAGTTCGATAACACCTGGGTACAGACTCAAAGAAAGTACTTGTGTCCGTGTTTCCATACTCTACCAGTATTTTTTCTTGACCAATGGAAATGCTTGATCAGGGATGGATCAAGGAAAAGGCGGTTAAATCGTCTGAGAATAGCCTAACCATTTTATTTGGTACTTTTTGGTACCTTCTGACATTTTGCATCTGATAAGTTTGTTCACCTTGAGATTTGCCATCCTGTTGTTGGGGAGCGGATGTTATAGGGCCTGCATCTTGAGAGACCATCTGTGGGTCTTATGGAGTGTTAGCAACAGCAGACGTGCTAGCATTAGGAGAATGACGTGTCCTCACCAGCAGAAATGCTGTCCATTGTTGGGAATCAATCATGTTGTTGCTTGAAGGTCTGATTCGGACATAACTTGAGAATTGTGTAAGGTCCGAACCATTTAACCGAGTGCTTTGGTGACCTACCGGGAAGAGCATATGAGTTTTTCATCAGGACCAAATCACCGACCAAATCACAGAGGCTCTCTACCTTTGGGGTCAGTGCACTCTTTGTTGATGTTTTGGGCCAATTTCATATTGTCTTTGGACATGGTCTTGGCTACTCTGAGACTGTCTCAGTTTTTGTCCAAAGATGGTTTAGGAAGAAGGGCAACATCAGTAGGGAGATGCATCTCTCTGCCAGAAAGGGGATAAAAGGGAGGGTAGCCAGATGAGGCGCATGGTGCGCTGCACATTGACATCGTTATACACGGAATGAGGTCTGTCCAATTGGACTGGTTGAAGTCACAGTAAGCTTTGGTCCTATGCATCTTTCACACATGCCATTGGTTTCAGGATGATATGACGATGTCAGGCCTGTTTTAACCTCAGATCACAGAAAATATCTGAAAAAAACTGTTATTAAATTTTACATTAGCATATACATTTATGGTGTCCCAGCATAAGAACTACATCCCATAAGAACTACAGCTTCAAACAACACACGGTATGGTGTTGAACCTGCGTCTGCGGAAAGGATTAGCTCAAAAGAAAACAAGTAAATATTATGATTACAAATTACATATACAAATTTATATAGATACATTTTAGACACATATATAGTTCATCTATAGATATGTGACAATTTAGTGTCACTTTCATCCTCATGACAGTGCTCGTAGGTATTCCTCAGGTAATCTAAAAGAGTGATTTAAACAGTATTTTATTTTCCGAAAGATATGTCAGATACATGAATAGAGGGAAAAGGATAAGAAAACAGGCTGCATCAGCCTATGTAAATGCTTCTTTCTTAGAAAGAATAAATACATAAAATTACATGTATAAATACATTTGTGGAAATAAAGAAATCAATAATTTCAAACTAAGAACAGCATATGGTAACACACTTTATGGAAAACGCTTCGTATCATTTAAAAACGATTTTATTATGATTTCTTTTTCATACTGAGACAAATATTCATCGCCGCTTAGAATAGCATGTAGACGTTATTACTTGAAAGCAGTACATGTATGTAATATTAAATTTCAATCTGTCATATAGAGGACACTGCTGCAAATATACCCTTTTCTCTGAAGTCCCTCACTTTCTGGTTCTTAGAATACCTTTACAACAACATAAGATACAGGTCAATTAGACTGTATCAAGCTACTCTACAGCTGTAATTTCAAGAATACAGGTCTTGGAGACACGATGGGTTGTGCTTATTAGATGCCATGGGGATGATTCAACTGAGGTAATTAATCCCTAATTAATCCCTGTAGGTCAATTATGGTGTAGTTCAAATGAGATGTTGTTCTTATGAAAGAAAACCCATTTTATTGTCATTTAGGGGGATATATAATTTGTGGCCAGGACCGTCCAGGGCTTAAACCTGTTAACCTGTCAAACGCCTTGGAAAAGTCTACAAATACAGTAAATAGTTTACCTCTCTTCTGAGACAGGTAACGTTCAATGGTAGATTGTAGACCAAAAATATTATCAGCTGTCGAATATCCACTTTGAAATTCCGCCCGAGTCACAACATCCTTTTCATTGACGTCTGATTAGAACTGGAGCTTTGCTATTATAATTGTGCAATGTGATACTCCTATAGTTCCCGGAGAATTAGCGTCACCCATTTTAAAGACTGGGATAATATGGCCTACTGTCCAGAAACTAGGGAAAATGGCGTTGAATAATAGAGTAATAATAGGTACCAATAAATCGCTTATTTCAATTCTGTCTGTTGTGTACACCTCTATTTAGAAATCATGTGAAACAACTCACTCACTCACTCCATGGACTGCAGGGAGCGACACTCTCGACACAAACTTTGTGGACGTGAGACACTGTCATGTAAACATTTAAGCCTGGTCTAGCCCAGTCTAGACGTAGGTTTTATTACCCAAGTTGGGGACATACATATATGTTTGGCCGTACATCATTGTCTGTGTGTGGTTTTGTTGTGAGTCCATGAAAGAACCAGCGTTTAGCCGGCTGATCATGTGTTGACGTACACCAGGATAGATTGATTGTACGGGCCAGGACGAGGCCTGCTCTTGATATGAGGAGATCAAATGGTGGACAAATTACCATAATGAGCGATCATTTCAGCAGGAAATTGCGTACCAGAGACCAAGGGCAGCGGCAATACATTCAATTAGTATGACGGTTGAAGCTTGAAGGTCGCCACTAGATCAGGTTAATTGATGTCCTGTGGTAAGGCACAGCAGTCACGTTCAAACCTTCTGGTGTCCCATGATGAGATATATATTGTCAAAGACCTAGTCAAGAGTCATTAACCCTCTGCAAGGTGATTTATTGTCACTTCTGGCGACATGACTCTGTACACCCTATATTACAACATGTTGCCTAACACGCTAACGGTGTGCCTGAGACTGTAGATGTCACTGCAGTTGTGATAGCATCAAGTAAGAATATGATATCTGAATAAACAATATCTTTACAATTAGCTTTGTTTGCGTATCGTTTAATGCCACATTCTGCAATATAGCAGCGATATAACACCGGTCTGCAATAACAGAGTCTTGACCTGACAATTCAGTGACCATGAGCATTGATCTACACAACTGACATATGATGGCCTGCATTAACCAAGTCGACAGGTCTGACCACCCGCCACGTTACACTGGAGCGACATTAGATTAGGTTCTTACACCGGTTTTATGAACCTCTTGAGACCCAGAGGTATCCATATTTGCTAACTTTTTTATTATAAATGCTAACACAGATTCTTCTTTGGCAAAGACTTCACTTACAGCGGAAATATAGCATGCTAATATACCCCCACAGGGTTATTTTAGGGGTCCACATGTGTGGACACTGGGACTTTGCCTGACACATGTTTTCCATGTCCATATATGTGGACAGATACAATGAACAAACAACTCATTGATTATGCATTAATATCTCATTTATGAGTTAAACAATGATACAAAATTGACAAGGCCCAAGTGTATTGGAAATAATGCTGATTGCATTCAATCAGCAATCAATACACAATACACAACATTCAGCAAACTACATTAAAAATGTCGCATCCAATTTCAGCCCATTATATTCAGTAAAATAGGTACTACCGCAAACAATGTTACACGGGAGCCATCGTTAACATCAATTCTAACCTGTGAAGTAAAATATGAACAGTAACCTTCGATTATAACGCTGACATGAGCAAATATGATGTCACAGGCCATCCTAAATTATCAATAAGGCATAAAGTTTAAAAACGATCAATGGTTGATAAAGCCACGAAAAGCCACAAAAGGACAAAAACTGAAGTTGCGGATGATATCAGTTTTTAGTGAGGTTTAAAAATGGTTTCAAACTAGAATAGAAAGCAATCTATTCACAAAGTCGTAAGTTTTGATAAAAAAAATCAAACGTTTACTGTTACCATTTAAGACCTCTTGTCCAAATTGAGGGACATGTTTAATTACTTGTAATTAAAAATCTCCACAAAATTCACAGCTTTTTCAAACTTTGCAAAACGAAAAACAAACTATTTGGAATTTAGTTTTTAGTATTGATGCAGCTGAGAAAAAAATGACATAATTCGAGAAATTATCCGATGAGCTGGGTCTTGCGTCACCACTGCCAAGGTCAGCCATCTTCTTTCAAGCCAAACAATGAAGACTTCCAGAGTGACCTTTCCTGAATGTCCCAGGTGGCTCTACTAGACTATCCTCGTGTGGGGACTTTTTTCCCAATTATATTTGTTTGTCTCCATATGTGGACACAGGTTCTCAAGAGGATATACAAGAAGAATATGTAGCTGCCTCTCGGAGGACTGACTCTTTATGAATGGGTTGATGACAGAGGGAATTATCGTCTGTTTTAGGTATGAACAAGAAACCTTCGTGTCTACGAACTTTATACACACTTGTAACCACCGTGCATCATTCACCCTCTCTAGGTCGGCGGTCTAGTTGCAGAATCCAGCGCTTGTCACTCTCTCTTTTTCCCTCGCTTTTTCCTGTCAGTCAAATCTAAACCGATGCATTGTAGCAGTTCGATGTTATATCTGAAGCTTCAGCAGCATGCTAGTTCTACACATGGATATCGCGATAGCTATGTTTAGTATCACCCATACAGCAATTTATTTTTTCACATAATATTTCGGGTAATAATAATAATTCATTTTCGGTTTGCACGTGATACCAACTAGGTACAATATGTGTATCCGTCATTAAGCCAATATCTCTTTTCAGGAAACTGTTTTCACAACTCGCAAACTTGGGAAATCAATTGATTTTTGTGTTGCTAAGAAAAATATGGGGCCTCTCCACTGACAAGAGCGCAAAGACGATTATTGATATGCAGAGTGCTGGCATGTCACTGAGGACCGTTGCAAGAAATGTAGTTTGCTCCGATCATATGGGGGACATTATGGGTCGCGGAACACGCCTGAGAGACCACCCAATACTAAATGTTGATGCACTGCACCTCCTCCAAGAATGGAATCGCAATTCCATTGTATATATATTGACATCAGATACAATCAGTGAGGGCAAGGCTCAGGTATGTTATTCGTGTTGGCGGAGGTTACACACGATGCTGCAATCTGCTCAGTTATCGTAACTTGGTGATTGTTTGTCAGCATCATGAAATATGACCGCACTTGTGCCTCTATGAATAGCTCTATTTCCCCTTCTAAATTTAGTCACCCGTGAAGGTCCCGGGGTAGAATAGGCCTTCAGCAAACCCATGCTTGCCATAAAAGGCGACTCAGCTTATCGTAAGAGGCGACTAACGGGATCGAGTGGTCAGGCTCGCTGACTTGGTTGACGCATGTCATCGGTTCCCAATTGCGCAGATCGATGCTCATGTTGTTGATCACTGGATTGTCTGGTCCAGACTCGATTATTTACAGACCGCCGCCATATAGCTGGAATATTGCTGAGTGCGGCGTAAAACTAAACTCACTCACTCACTCACTCTAAATTTAGTTGACAATTACCCTTTATGTTATTCTTTGGGCATCAGTTCGTAAGTTAATTTGAGATTTGGTTGAATTCGCTAACATATTGATACTATAACAATATGAATTGTTGCGATACTTTTCCCAGCTGTATAAACAGTTACAATGTCTACTGGCCGACAGTCATTCACTGTGCCGGTTATACATGACCACGCAAGTATACAGATAGAATGGATTAATTTCAATTCTGTTTCCACTTTCCTGTTTAGTCAGAAGGACTCGACCAAACACCACCTGTTCATGGATATTCTGAAACGTTCGACCGAACGCGCATTCAAATTGACAATTCTTCTGTTGCAACAAATTGTACCCTTCAAAAACGCAGACCTCCCAAAATGCAGATCTGTTAAAACAACACTTGTTATGGTGGGCTGCATCTGTGGTTTGTAGTTTGTACCTTCATTGTGAAAAATGGTATCACCCTTGTAACGAGTAGGTTTGTGGAAGAAAATGCAAACTATTGGTACTATGGGAACTATGGTACTAGCTATGGGAAGTTTCTGACCCTTGTAACTATATTTACATAAAAGTGTGGACCAGCCAATTCACTAATTAGGCGGGATCAGCATGGTCCAATTGCTTAGTGGGCTTTTTTAATCTGCATTTTGGGAGGTTTCCGTTATGGGAGTATTGCAGATGAGCACGTGGTTGCTTCACTTCGGTTTTTGACTGGGATGAGAGCAGTCACGCTGTTTCTTTATAATTGAATGAATTCAAGGTAACGTTTGAATATTTTGTGTCTAATTTGTAGACATATCATTGAAGACATGAGATATTACACCTGTGGTGTCTCGTTTGTGTATTGTATTTCGACACGTTTTCGTTCAGTTCAAGTATCTGTGTACATAGTCGGGATTAAATATTCTTGGGAATAAAATTGGAATACAAATGCTCAGTTGTCCTTTGACTACGCAATTACCAGCTTGCTCTACATTCCACTGTTACTGTATCTTCATGACAACTGAATTAACCCACTCTGAACACATTCATATATGGTCATATTTTAGCACATGCACACAGCATCAGTAAGGATGAAACTGTGAGTCCATGTGCTTGAAGGCTGATATTCAGATCCTTGTTTGAAGTAACAGGGGTTGAAATCGTCAATGTCACACAAGTTACCACTGATTATACGTCCAGCTGGTTGACAGTCATGAGTGAGTGAGTTGAGTTTAGTTTTACACCGCACTCCGCAATATTCCAGCTAGATGGCGGCGGTCTGTAAAGAATCGTCCATACGATCCAGTGATCAACAGCGTGAACATCGATCTGACGGTCATGAGCTGCCCAGTCCAAGGTCTGCAGCACGTTCCTTTATCACTGAACAACTCCCATAAACTTTCGGTCGAGGATCCTGATGATGAAATATTGTAGAACATTTTTGAAAATTTTCGTTTGAGAATGATTATTGAAGTTAAGGTTGAAAACCATATACTATTTTAAAATAGGTCTTACATTCAGTGAAATCTGTTTCTAGTGTGACCAGCACACGTTTCCAGCAAGATTTCCTTCTGGTTTCGGGCGGCTGTTTATCATCATCAACAAAATCTTGTTCCTGTTTTGTGTGTTCACAAAGGTCCATGACGGTCCAAACATGATCTGGACCTTTGTCTGGTGTGTACGGCTTAAACTACGTATGACACTGGTATGAAACGTGCCTGATCCGGTCGCATCTGCTCTTCTTCACGTCTGGCCTGCTTAAAGTTTCTGATCAGTGCTGTGTGATTCAGGGTTTGTCTCGGAGCGGCCTGTGTCAGGATGACCATGTCCGTCGAGTGCTTAAAAATAGAGTGAAATGTGTTTAGGTATAATGTTTTTGTGTAGTGTTTTGGTATGTTTCAATAAAGATATGCTCACAAATAGTTTATTTATTTCAAAACACTCTGTGTTTGTCAGCTGGTTTTGTGGTCCAATGACAGTAAATGAATCAGCTCTCATTTAGGAATATCTAATGCGATTGCAAATTCATTTATCTGGGTTATTTGGAGACGCTGGTGTATTATACTAAAACGGCGGGGAACAGTTCCGTAAAACATCTGACTTTGTTGAGATGCAGGATTCAAACTGACCTCCGCACGCACACACACATGCACGCACAAGCACGCACGCACGGACGCACACACACACACACACACATGTATCACAGGGGGTTCGCAACATTTTATTCCCCCTAAACAAAGGAGGAGCTTCCCTACTTAATTTGTAAAGTGACTGAATCCTTTCTGGCTTAACATTATGGAACTGACCTTGTTATAATGGAATATCGATGTACCATTAGTATGGATTACCTTCACTTCCTGTGTTGACTGTCCGCGGTAATTGTGAATGGTAGGGCTTCAGTAGGTGTGTAGGGTGACACGAAGACTGGATTATTCAGTGTTGACATCGTTAAGTACACATTTACAGAAACATCTTGATATTAATATTGAGAAATGTTGCCAGTTTTTCCGACTTAAAAAGCATGGAAGCAAAATGGTGTATTCACGCCCCATCAATGTCACGTCGTCCCTATAGCAATGAGCTACAGAACACCGTGCAGTGGCGTCTAAGTTTCATTCAAGTATATTTAGGTTTTCCTCCTCGGGCCGAAAATATAACCTGGCAAGGAAACAAAACTGTACTAAGGCAGGAATAAGACGTATTGCTATATTATAGATAATACGTCAGGAATGTTGGGTTAAGTGGATTGAAATGGTAGGAAGAATACGTCACACACGAGGTGGTCAGCATCGTTAATGTAAAATAATATATTTACATTGTCGAACAACACGACATTCCGTGTGAAAAAATCGATATTAATTGTGGCGGTTTTGACACTGGGAAAGATATATTTCGTGTAGGCTATGTTTTATAGCTTGGATTAGGCTTTGCACCTTTTTGTATTATTTGTGATATAAACATTAGTGCGCTACCAGTGAATATTGAACTTGATTTTGAGCGTAACCGGTTTGAGCCTGGTATTCAAATAACACGTAAAACAAGATGTTAATACGTTACTCAGATCATATGGTAGTTGTCTTATACACCCATCCCTTACGTACTTACATACAAAATTTTACTATCTCCTACTCTGTAAATATCTTTTCCACATGCTGTAATTGTGGCTTAGCTTTGATCTATTCTTTCTTAACTATGCTGCTAACCTCGACACTATCTTCAGTTTCTCGTGAACATACAAATGTATGTATACAAATCCTCCCCTGTACTAAAATTGATGACCGATGACTTTAGTTTCGTTCTGACACTCTATACTATTTGTGTAGTTATTATATATTACTGCTATTCTTGGTATATGATGTACTTCTATAAGTCATCTGAACACGTTAACAATTGATTGTAAGCACTTGTTTGTTTACATGTAAGTCATTCTGTGGCTGCCTAATAAACTCAACGTTTGTATGTGTCATTAAAGCAAACACTAGTTACTGGCAACATGCTGTGATATCTTAAGACAATGATACCGGGAGATAGCAGAGATGCTGAGAGGACTGAAACATATTCTCAAGTCAGATTCTATTGATCCACACGTGGCATGCCCCAGCTGCAGCCCAGTTAGCCGACACAGGATTTGTAACGTTTCCGGAAACAGATATAACAAAATCTTTAGAGGAATACATGGTAATTCAATTATTGTCTTCTTGCTGGAGATGCATAGTCAACAGCGGCACGTCACATGGAGGTCCCGAGGCATGATCAATCAGTCATAATCAAGGGACAACATTGCTCTGCCGACGTAGAATGTGTCGACGTAGACATCCCTGCAATACTATAGCATTTGTATGGACACGGAAAACCTGTCGAAGAAACCAGACAGAATTAGACCAATTTAGATGAAGTTAATACGTCGCAAATCTGTTTTGGATCCTGTTTAATTTAGTGATGTTTGCCTGCCAACCGCAAAACAAACAGCATTTGTGTGATCACAAATTGCACATAATTTGCGGACAGACGTGGGTAGAGGTCATTGGGAATTGACTTCCAACACGTTTTTTTACTTTTATCGTTTCAGTTTTATATTTGGATTTAATGAACATAATTTGATGTACTATAAAAAGAACAACGAAATGTATGACTGTCTTCACGACACAGTCACATATGTAAAGGACATTTGAGGTGAAGCACCGGGAACGACACCGATGTCTGACAATCAAAGTAGGTTATGCATGTGGTCAGAATACTACTGAAGACAGGCAACATCCAAACACACCAAACATGTGAGTAAGTGATGGTGATGTAAAATTTGCCATGACGAAAGGAATAAGAAGCCCCCTCAGAATCATCACACAGACAAGTCTAACGGCCTCGTTTACCAATAGTCAAACTCTAAACTGTAACTCTACCTTAAGGCGTGCCGCTAAAACATTATTACCGATGATACGAAATGTGACCCATAATAACTACCACCTGATGAATAACAGTACAAATTACAGAAAGTACACTCTCGTAACAATGGTATGACAAATGTACCATTTTCACCCAGATTCCAACATGAACTGGCGTGTGTTGTTGTCGTTGATGTTGTTTGTTTTTTTAGTTCTAACGCTAAAGGACGCTTCATAAAATCCACGTGGTCATCAAGGAATTAGAAGTGACAGTATTTGCCCAAACATTTCTCGATCTGTCATCAACAGGTTATGGGTCTGCCACCAGCAAATTATAGACGCCGTTCTGAACGCCCAAGGGGAACAACACCAGTCAAGGACAGATAAGTCAATGACAGAATCGGTCGCAAACTGTCATGCAGAGAAGGAAGAGATTACTGCGGAACACTAGTGCTCTGAAAGATGGCATTTCCGTGGATGAAGTCTACCTGTCGACCTTCGACTGCTCGTGATTTGGATCAGAGATGTCGGTGATGCATCCGGCAATGGGATAACAGACTATGAGATATTGTCAATATGTCCCGAAGAACACTCTTAACACTCTAACCACGGAATCGAATACTGAACCGTCTTAATAAGCGTTCTGTGACCGTTCACAGCATGTTCGTCTCTAGGGTGGAACCACAATCACCCACTGTGCTCCATAATGACAAAGTGACTGAGCCAAGATTATTAAGGGCCACTCATTGCACCACTCATGCTCTCATCGTCCAAGATGGTAACGCACGAGTTCGTCATGCCAGGATTGTGTCACCCACCTAATTCCTCTAACAATAGGTATCAGTACCGTGTCATGTCCAACGATCAGTCCCGACCTTTCCCTACTGACCAGGTCTAGGACATCACTGGTAATATATGCAAGTTATTGCTGCTGTCTCAGATGTGAAGAACAATACGAGTCATGGTGATATAAGTAAATTCAGTAGAATGCTTCATCCAGATCGCGAACGCCTTGCTGATACAGGTGGTTTTACCCGATAACAGATGCAAAATGCGAAATTCGACTCCCGACCTCTTCAATGGCCTGTCACACAACAATATCATCACGCTAATCCTAAGAACCTATTAGATTTGATACACCACAAACGACTTTCAGTACCAGAACATATCCTTGGTGGTTTTTTAGCTCTATGTGTCTTTTGACATAGTATATTTTGGTGGACTACACCAATTCTTATGCACCTATTGACTCCAAATCGCACTCATTATACCAGTGTCCGGTGGTTCGTTCCCTGAGGTTTTTAGTTAAACTGATTTTATTATGTTTGATAAGCTATTTTGATCAACAGTATCTACAAGTCTGTGGTTTCGTGGTTGTCCCCAGTGTTTTTTTTATTTGGACAGATGCATTTCAAAAGACGCAACAGGACAGGAACAAGTACCACACATGTAGCAGGATTCTTCTGGCGTCACGCATGATTACCAGAGTGACTTTGTCATCCCAAAGTCTATGCTAAACATGAAGAACTCGGGGACAAGAACGACATGTAAAGTCCGACTTCCAAATCCTAAGGTTTGATCGAGCCAAACATTTCCAAGAGGCCAAGAACATCAGAAATTTATCTGCTGATTTATTCTCCTTTAGTTTCACGAAATGATCCTTCAACATAGTGTTAAAAATTCAATATGCCAAACTCTTTTTTTAACAACGAGTAATCATCCGTGTGTAGAATATCGAATAATTCATGCAGACGTTGTTGTTTTTGGGGGGTCGAATGGACTTAATCTTATCAAAGGGAATTCCTTCTTATCATTTTAACCAGTTAGAATGTGATGTTAGAGTAGTCAGTGGCGAATGGCAGATACTCTGTCAATAATATTTGCGAGCGTTTGCCCTGAGGGATATTTGTGTACAAAATGAAAGTGCGAAAGCAGGAGTGCTGTTATTCCAAAGGTTATGAAATGGCACCGCCAGGGTCGTTGTAAATACAAACCGGAAATTAACCTGACTAGATTTCGTGAACACAAAAATAACGAAATGCTATAGTAAATAGTTTTTCTTGCAGTTCTATTCAATAGCCGTTAATAATATTTTTGGGGTTGAAGAAAAGTTCATTTCAGTTTCAATCCTAATCATTTCTGAAACATATTTTATGTGGCATTCACATTTTCCCAGCTTCAGATGTCCTGACCGCAAGAAGGAGACGTGGGTGGGAGGAATGATATTCAACAAGTACCACACATGTAGCAGGATTCTTCTGGCGTCACGCATGATTACCAGAGTGACTTTGTCATCCCAAAGTCTATGCTAAACATGAAGAACTCGGGGACAAGAACGACATGTAAAGTCCGACTTCCAAATCCTAAGGTTTGATCGAGCCAAACATTTCCAAGAGGCCAAGAACATCAGAAATTTATCTGCTGATTTATATTTTCCCAGCTTCAGATGTCCTGACCGCAAGAAGGAGACGTGGGTGGGAGGAATGATATTCAACAAAATGAAATCATTTATATCGATTTGTTTTCTCAATGCAGCTGAAAGGTTTCAGGAAGTAAACTCATTTAGTATGACACGGAAACCTGAATAATGTTTCATGTATTGACTCCTTGCAATTGGACTGCGTAGCACATGAAACTTAATATATTCCGTCAAATTTTCCTGTGAAGCATTTAAGGCAGGTATGGTATCTGTAAATGTACAAATGAGGTGAAGCTATCCGCTCCAAAAGTAGAGTGTGCAGTTGAGGGTAAACGATCCGATCCTAAAGTAGAGTGTGAAGTTGAGGTGACACTACCCAGTCCCAGAGTAGAGCGTGCAGTTGAGGGTAAACGATCCTATCCTAAAGTAGAGTGTGCAGTTGAGGTGACGCTACTCGGTCCTAAAGTAAAGTATGCAGTTGAGGTGAAACCACCCAGTCCTAAAGTAGAGTGTGTTGGGCTGGTGAAACTACCCAGTCATGAAGTAGAGTTTGCTGGAGTAGTGAAACTGGACACGTGGAATTGTTTCACACAATCAAAGAAAATATCGAGTGGAGACATTATGAACAAAACCCATGGAAATGTGCTACACACTGGCAATAAACAACAATCAGTGAGATCACTCGTCAAAGTGGGAATACTCCATACGCAAACAGCATACGCACACCTAATCCCACACCTAATCCCAGCAGATGGAGGACCACCTGCATGTATGTAGATGGTGGGCCACCTGCATGTAAGTAGATGGTGGACCACCTGTATGTCTCTAGATGGAGGATCACCTGTATGTCTCTAGATGGTGGACCACCTTTTTGTCTCTAGATGGTGGACCACCTCTATGTCTGTAGATGGAGGTCCACCTGTATGTATCCAGATGGTGGACCACCTGTATGGATGTATATGGTGAACCACCTGTATGTATCCAGATGGTGGACCACCTGCATGCATTCTGATGGTGGAATGCCTGTAATATCAAAGCAGTGATGGCTGTCATGCGAAACCTGCCATAGGGAGAGATACGATAGCTGTATTGTCTGCTGTGTGAATCCGGTGATATAGAGGGAAAGAATATTGTCTGCGATGTGAAGGTGGTGATAGAGAAGGATAGGGAAGCGGTATTGTGTGCGATGTGTAGGTGGTGATACAGATGGGTAGGGAAGCGGTATTGTCTGCGATGTGTAGGTGGTGATAGAGAAGGATAGGGAAGCGGTATTGTCTGCGATGTGTAGGTGGTGATAGAGAAGGATAGGGAAGCGGTATTGTCTGCGATGTGTAGGTGGTGATAGAGAAGGATAGGGAAGCGGTATTGTCTGCGATGTGTAGGTGGTGATAGAGAAGGATAGGGGAGCGGTATTGTCTGCGATGTGTAGGTGGTGATAGAGAAGGATAGGGAAGCGGTATTGTCTGCGATGTGCAGGTGGTGATAGAGAAGGATAGGAAAGCGGTATTGTCTGCGATGTGCAGGTGGTGATAGAGATGGGTAGGGAAGCGGTATTGTCTGCGATGTGCAGGTGGTGATAGAGATGGATAGGGAGCGGTATTGTCTGCGATGTGTAGGTGGTGATAGAGAAGGATAGGGAAGCGGTATTGTCTGCGATGTATAGGTGGTGATAGAGAAGGATAGGGAAGCGGTATTGTGTGCGATGTGTAGGTGGTGATAGAGATGGGTAGGGAAGCGGTACCGTCTGCGATGTGTAGGTGGTGATAGAGATGGATAGGGAAGCGGTATTGTGTGCTATGTGCAGGTGGTGATAGAGAAGGATAGGGGAGCGGTATTGTCTGCGATGTGTAGGTGGTGATAGAGAAGGATAGGGAAGCGGTATTGTCTGCGATGTGCAGGTGGTGATAGAGATGGATAGGGAAGCGGTATTGTCTGCGATGTGCATGTGGTGATAGAGATGGGTAGTGAAGCGGTACTGTCTGCGATGTGTAGGTGGTGATAGAGAAGGATAGGGGAGCGGTATTGTGTGCGCTGTGCAGGTGGTGATAGAGATGGATAGGGAAGCGGTATTGTCTGCGATGTGCAGGTGGTGATAGAGAAGGATAGGGAAGCGGTATTGTGTGCGATGTGTAGGTGGTGATAGGGAAGCGGTATTGTGTGCGATGTGTAGGTGGTGATAGAGATGGATAGGGAAGCGGTATTGTGTGCGATGTGTAGGTGGTGATAGAGAAGGATAGGGGAGCGGTATTGTCTGCGATGTGAAGGTGGTGATAGAGAAGGATAGGGAAGCGGTATTGTCTGCGATGTGTAGGTGGTGATAGAGAAGGATAGGGGAGCGGTATTGTCTGCGATGTGTAGGTGGTGATAGAGAAGGATAGGGAAGCGGTATTGTCTGCGATGTGTAGATGGTGATAGAGAAGGATAGGGAAGCGGTATTGTCTGCGATGTGTAGGTGGTGGTAGAGATGGATAGAGAGGAGGTACTGTCTGCGATGTGAAGGTGGTGTTAGAGAGGAATAGGGAAGCGGTATTGCCTGCAGTGTTAGAGAGAGATTGTTTGAGATGTGAGGCTGGTGATAAAGAGAAATACAGCAGAGGTATCAATAATTGTGTGAGAGGTGAAGCCGGTAATAGAAAAGGAAATGGTAGCGGTGTTGTCTGCCATGTGAATGTGTCGATAGAGGGGGATAGTGAAGCGGTAATGTCTGTTTGAAATGCTATGTACGTTAACGCTTTAAAACACGGACCAATTAATGTCTGTACCCCATGCACAATTATTGCACAGGTACTGTTTCCTTGCTGTTTGAAATTTCAGATCCTATTGCCATGAACTTCTGGGGGGCAAAATAATGTCAGAAATGAAAATTTTACCTACAGTGACCAAGTGAATGTTTACGTATTTCACATTGCATTTGACAGAATCAGCACCTAACTGTCACAATATATATGCCCTAAAAAGTTCCTAAATTGGTGATCAGAAGATGCTATCAACATAATTGTTTTCTATTATGTACGAGGACTAGATGACACATCACCCTCTGAAATTCTCTGCACTAATTACAGTACTCGGAGACCCATTAGACCAACCACTGCTACCACTAATTGATGTGCTTGAAGTGTACCTATTACGTCTAATGAAAGTATAGACTTTTTGCAACTAGCCGGATAAGCCTTTAGAAAACAACATTTAGTCTGTACTCTTACCACCACAGTCACTGTCATTTAATCAGACCAAAGTAGATAGAATGCTTTTACATTGCCGGCAATGCTTCAGGTTCACCTCCCATTGAGGAGGAGGATGGTGTGTTTACCAATCCCAACGTTCACTGGAACAGGGAAAGGTTATTAGTGTACAACATAAATAGTTTACATAGGTAGATACAACGTTACAAAGTCACGCGTCTACAATCAAGAAAATGTTAACAATAAGCACCAAGAGTGGCTATCATTCGTAAGGTTCCATGAAGTCCCGACCAAGACTTATGAAAGATTCTGCCAAACCCACTGGCATAATCAAACGATGTGTAGTCCTAACACAAGTACCAGATACACAGGTAGTGCCCACATATCACAGTTACACTCGGACCACGTGCGGTCCTCACACACAAATACACAAATATTTAGACCATATGAGGTCCCTACATACAGGCATATTAAGATCATATGTGCTACTCATGCACGCGTTAATGAAATAATTTAGAGTAAGAAGTAAATAGTAATTGTTGTTCATCCTAATTATCTTTTGAACAGAACATTTATGATAACTGCTGTTATGTTAGTCCCAAACAGGTTTTCTTTTAAATTCAAGTTGTCTTTCATGTCGCATTGTCGTTGCAATCATAGTTGAAACCAATCAATTAATCAATATTTTTTTCATTTTGTAGCGCAGGCCTTACGCCCATTCTACATTACAGAGTGATATGAAGACAAAGAAGATTCACAATGCATTCATTAACTTACAAAAGGCGTAAGTGATCGCTTGGAGAAGGACAAACAACTACATTTTCGTACAATGGTCACATTGTGTAATGACATTAACACAGCTATATAATGTCTGGAAAACTTCGTACTGTGTGGAATGTATTGACTTCACGGTAGTTGGCAAACATATTGAAATCCATTTATAATGTAGACCGTTCCTATCACACAGACAAATATTTCTTCATATTTATATTAAAGGAACATATTCGGATCACGGTGATAAAATACCATTCTTCTTGAAAAATGAAATGTTACTTTTACTAACTCAACAGACACGATATATAATGCAAAATGTTTCCAAGATATTTCACCGTTTGTGCAACCCAAATACCTTGTCAGCGATAACAATATCCTCAGCAAATAATGATGAAAACAGTCTCACGATATCTGAACTCGACTGTATACCTGGTGCGAGGAGTAACTCTGCCTGTAGAGCTTACTGAATTAATTATTTATCCGACTACATACTTATGACAATCAATATTCACCTGTGTGTTTATCAAGTATCATTATGGAAGCACAGTTAGGTTGGTATACCACGAGCAACAGACAAGTACTGGCTAAAACTACCGTGATGTCCGTCTGATGCTATCCCAGCCTTTGGTGAAGATGATGCCTCACTGTATCTGACCACCAGCATTATTTAACAATCACTATGTGCCCATTCTTCCACAGACAGGGCGGGTCTGACAGCTCGTAGTGAAGGATGATTATACGATAACTGACTGAAGGTAACAAAGTACGAATTTAACGGCAGATCAATGCCACATAATCTATAAGAGAAATGTCAACAGAGACCTTGAAAACATACCTGTTAGTTATTAATAGTAACTAAAGACCACTGGAAGTTCAGTTCAGGGTTGGCTCTAGTAGCACTACAAGGTGTCATTACTGGCAATTCTTCATCGGGTTGCAATTGATGTGTAATACCCTTTCATAAGATAACCACACCACTCCGGCGTCTATATTTAAGAAATGTAGTTGGCTCAACCACTATTTATAGTATTATAAATCTCACTTTCGCCCTGAATTATCTCTAAAGCACTCGGACACATAACGTCGTGATAGTTACATTAAGGCGCACGTTACCAGAGATAACACTTCGACGACGGTTTACGTGTAGGTTAAATATAATATTCTCTATAATATTTTAATTACATCTGTGATAAACATAATCGTATGGGGCAGTGTGAACGTCGCATTTCTACTGGCACCGTCAGTTTACATCAGTAATAAGACGTACATCAGATGAAGCTGACTGGCCGCGCGACACTTCACGGATGCACCCTGGGAATGTAAACAATGCGAACGTTGCTGTTTCACTGTTTAGTTGTGAGTTGAACTGAGAAGTTGTATCGGTTGAAAAAAATAAAACATAATGTTTTCATCAGTGATGTTAGTCGAGTGAAGCAACTGCAAACCAAGAGATGGGGGAGCTACAGAGTAGTTCTCTGTTGGAGGCAGTATGGGCCGATGACAACTCGTTTTCATCGTGACGTACAATACATCACCAAGGGTATGTTCGATTACGAGGGGGAAGACTAGAATGGCCGAGTGACGCCAAAACATCCTGACGTAATGCAAAAAGGTCACATTATTGCCTAGAAAAGTACTGCGGCGCTTTTCATCTGTCATCGAAGCATCTTTGAAATCAAATACCTTACCTGATGTCATTCTGCTTCAGATATTAGAATGTACACTAAAAAATACTTTATCCACATCTGATGTCCCCTACTTCATATATCTGAATGTACACCTAGTACTTTATCCACCTCTGAGGTCTCCTACTTCATATATCTGAATGTACACCTAGTACTTTATCCACCTCTGATGTCTCCTACTTCATATATCTGAATGTACACCTAGTACTTTATCCACATCTGATGTCTCCTACTTCATATATCTGAATGTACACCTAGTACTTTATCCACATCTGATGTCTCCTACTTCATATATCTGAATGTACGTCTAGTACTTTATCCACCTCTGAGGTCTCCTACTTCATATATCTGAATGTACACCTAGTACTTTATCCACCTCTGATGTCTCCTACTTCATATATCAGAATGTACACCTAGTACTTTATCCACCTCTGATGTCTCCTACTTCATATATCTGAATGTACACCTAGTACTTTATCCACCTCTGAGGTCTCCTACTTCATATATCTGAATGTACACCTAGTACTTTATCCACATCTGATGTCTCCTACTTCATATATCAGAATGTACACCTAGTACTTTATCCACCTCTGATGTCTCCTACTTCATATATCAGAATGTACACCTAGTACTTTATCCACCTCTGAGGTCTCCTACTTCATATATCTGAATGTACACCTAGTACTTTATCCACCTCTGATGTCTCCTACTTCATATATCAGAATGTACACCTAGTACTTTATCCACCTCTGATGTCTCCTACTTCATATATCTGAATGTACACCTAGTACTTTATCCACCTCTGAGGTCTCCTACTTCATATATCTGAATGTACACCTAGTACTTTATCCACATCTGATGTCTCCTACTTCATATATCTGAATGTACACCTAGTACTTTATCCACATCTGATGTCTCCTACTTCATATATCAGAATGTACACCTAGTACTTTATCCACATCTGATGTCCCCTACTTCATATATCTGAATGTACACCTAGTACTTTATCCACCTCTGAGGTCTCCTACTTCATATATCTGAATGTACACCTAGTACTTTATCCACCTCTGATGTCTCCTACTTCATATATCTGAATGTACACCTAGTACTTTATCCACATCTGATGTCTCCTACTTCATATATCTGAATGTACACCTAGTACTTTATCCACATCTGATGTCTCCTACTTCATATATCTGAATGTACACCTAGTACTTTATCCACCTCTGAGGTCTCCTACTTCATATATCTGAATGTACACCTAGTACTTTATCCACCTCTGATGTCTCCTACTTCATATATCAGAATGTACACCTAGTACTTTATCCACCTCTGATGTCTCCTACTTCATATATCTGAATGTACACCTAGTACTTTATCCACCTCTGAGGTCTCCTACTTCATATATCTGAATGTACACCTAGTACTTTATCCACATCTGATGTCTCCTACTTCATATATCTGAATGTACACCTAGTACTTTATCCACCTCTGATGTCTCCTACTTCATATATCAGAATGTACACCTAGTACTTTATCCACCTCTGAGGTCTCCTACTTCATATATCAGAATGTACACCTAGTACTTTATCCACCTCTGAGGTCTCCTACTTCATATATCAGAATGTACACCTAGTACTTTATCCACCTCTGATGTCTCCTACTTCATATATCAGAATGTACGTCTAGTACTTTATCCACCTCTGAGGTCTCCTACTTCATATATCAGAATGTACACCTAGTACTTTATCCACCTCTGATGTCTCCTACTTCATATATCTGAATGTACACCTAGTACTTTATCCACCTCTGAGGTCTCCTACTTCATATATCTGAATGTACACCTAGTACTTTATCCACATCTGATGTCTCCTACTTCATATATCTGAATGTACACCTAGTACTTTATCCACCTCTGATGTCTCCTACTTCATATATCAGAATGTACACCTAGTACTTTATCCACATCTGATGTCCCCTACTTCATATATCAGAATGTACACCTAGTACTTTATCCACCTCTGATGTCTCCTACTTCATATACCTGAATGTACACCTAGTACTTTATCCACATCTGATGTCTCCTACTTCATATATCAGAATGTACACCTAGTACTTTATCCACCTCTGATGTCTCCTACTTCATATATCTGAATGTACACCTAGTACTTTATCCACCTCTGATGTCTCCTACTTCATATATCAGAATGTACGTCTAGTACTTTATCCACCTCTGATGTCTCCTACTTCATATATCTGAATGTACACCTAGTACTTTATCCACCTCTGAGGTCTCCTACTTCATATATCTGAATGTACGTCTAGTACTTTATCCACCTCTGAGGTCTCCTACTTCATATATCTGAATGTACACCTAGTACTTTATCCACCTCTGATGTCTCCTACTTCATATATCAGAATGTACACCTAGTACTTTATCCACCTCTGATGTCCCCTACTTCATATACCTGAATGTACACCTAGTACTTTATCCACCTCTGATGTCCCCTACTTCATATACCTGAATGTACACCTAGTACTTTATCCACCTCTGAGGTCTCCTACTTCATATATCAGAATGTACACCTAGTACTTTATCCACATCTGATGTCCCCTACTTCATATATCAGAATGTACACCTAGTACTTTATCCACATCTGATGTCCCCTACTTCATATATCAGAATGTACGTCTAGTACCTTATCCACCTCTGAGGTCTCCTACTTCATATATCAGAATGTACACCTAGTACTTTATCCACATCTGATGTCCCCTACTTCATATATCAGAATGTACACCTAGTACTTTATCCACATCTGATGTCCCCTACTTCATATATCAGAATGTACGTCTAGTACCTTATCCACCTCTGAGGTCTCCTACTTCATATATCAGAATGTACACCTAGTACTTTATCCACATCTGATGTCCCCTACTTCATATATCAGAATGTACACCTAGTACTTTATCCACATCTGATGTCCCCTACTTCATATATCAGAATGTACGTCTAGTACTTTATCCACCTCTGAGGTCTCCTACTTCATATATCTGAATGTACACCTAGTACTTTATCCACCTCTGAGGTCTCCTACTTCATATATCTGAATGTACACCTAGTACTTTATCCACCTCTGAGGTCTCCTACTTCATATATCTGAATGTACGTCTAGTACTTTATCCACCTCTGAGGTCTCCTACTTCATATATCTGAATGTACACCTAGTACTTTATCCACCTCTGATGTCTCCTACTTCATATATCTGAATGTACACCTAGTACTTTATCCACCTCTGAGGTCTCCTACTTCATATATCTGAATGTACACCTAGTACTTTATCCACATCTGATGTCTCCTACTTCATATATCTGAATGTACACCTAGTACTTTATCCACCTCTGAGGTCTCCTACTTCATATATCTGAATGTACACCTAGTACTTTATCCACATCTGATGTCCCCTACTTCATATATCTGAATGTACACCTAGCACTTTATCCACCTCTGATGTCTCCTACTTCATATATCTGAATGTACACCTAGTACTTTATCCACCTCTGAGGTCTCCTACTTCATATATCTGAATGTACGTCTAGTACCTTATCCACCTCTGAGGTCCCCTACTTCATATATCTGAATGTACACCTAGTACTTTATCCACCTCTGATGTCTCCTACTTCATATATCTGAATGTACGTCTAGTACCTTATCCACCTCTGAGGTCTCCTACTTCATATATCTGAATGTACACCTAGTACTTTATCCACCTCTGAGGTCTCCTACTTCATATATCTGAATGTACACCTAGTACTTTATCCACATCTGATGTCCCCTACTTCATATACCTGAATGTACACCTAGTACTTTATCCACCTCTGAGGTCTCCTACTTCATATATCAGAATGTACACCTAGTACTTTATCCACATCTGATGTCCCCTACTTCATATATCAGAATGTACACCTAGTACTTTATCCACATCTGATGTCCCCTACTTCACATATCAGAATGTACGTCTAGTACCTTATCCACCTCTGAGGTCTCCTACTTCACATATCTGAATGTACACCTAGTACTTTATCCTCATCTAATGTCTCCTACTTCATATATGTGAATGTACATCCAATACTTTATCCTCATCTAATGTCTCCTACTTCATATATGTGAATGTACATCCAATACTTTATCCTCATCTAATGTCTCCTACTTCATATATGTGAATGTACATCCAATACTTTACCCTCATCTAATGTCTCCTACTTCATATATGTGAATGTACATCCAATACTTTATCCTCATTTAATGTCTCCTACTTCATATATGTGAATGTACACCCAATACTTTATCCTCATCTAATGTCTCCTACTTAATATATCTGAATGTACATATAATATTTTACCCTTATATGATGTGTCCCTACTTCAGATACCTGACTGTACACCTGATACTATTTCCTTATCTGATGTCGTCCTGGTTCATATATCCGAATGTACACCTTATACTGTTTCCTTATCTGATGTCGTCCTGGTTCATATATCTGAATGTACACCTTATACTATTTCCTTATCTGATGTCGTCCTGGTTCATATATCCAAATGTACACCTTATACTGTTTCCTTATCTGATGTCTTTCTGCTTCACATCTCTGAATGTACACCTGATGTATTATCCTTATAAGTCTTTCTACTTTACATATCAGACTGCACCGATAATATTTTATTCTTATCCGATTTCTCCTACTTCATATATGTGAATGTACATCCAATACTTTATCCTCATTTAATGTCTCCTACTTCATATATGTGAATGTACACCCAATACTTTATCCTCATCTAATGTCTCCTACTTAATATATCTGAATGTACATATAATGTTTTACCCTTATATGATGTGTCCCTACTTCAGATACCTGACTGTACACCTGATACTATTTCCTTATCTGATGTCGTCCTGGTTCATATATCCGAATGTACACCTTATACTGTTTCCTTATCTGATGTCGTCCTGGTTCATATATCTGAATGTACACCTTATACTATTTCCTTATCTGATGTCGTCCTGGTTCATATATCCAAATGTACACCTTATACTGTTTCCTTATCTGATGTCTTTCTGCTTCACATCTCTGAATGTACACCTGATGTATTATCCTTATAAGTCTTTCTACTTTACATATCAGACTGCACCGATAATAGTTTATTCTTATCCGATTTCTCCTACTTCATATATGTGAATGTACATCCAATACTTTATCCTCATCTAATGTCTCCTACTTAATATATCTGAATGTACATATAATATTTTACCCTTATATGATGTGTCCCTACTTCAGATACCTGACTGTACACCTAATACTTTATCCTTATCTGATGTCGTCCTGGTTCATATATCAGAATGTACACCTTATACTGTTTCCTTATCTGATGTCTTTCTGCTTCACATCTCTGAATGTACACCTAATGTATTATCCTTATAAGTCTTTCTACTTTACATATCAGACTGCACCGATAATATTTTATTCCTATCCGATTTCTCCTACTTCATATATGTGAATGTACATCCAATACTTTATCCTCATCTAATGTCTCCTACTTAATATATCTGAATGTACATATAATATTTTACCCTTATATGATGTGTCCCTACTTCAGATACCTGACTGTACACCTAATACTTTATCCTTATCTGATGTCGTCCTGGTTCATATATCTGAATGTACACCTTATACTATTTCCTTATCTGATGTCGTCCTGGTTCATATATCCAAATGTACACCTTATACTGTTTCCTTATCTGATGTCGTCCTGGTTCATATATCTGAATGTACACCTTATACTATTTCCTTATCTGATGTCGTCCTGGTTGTCGTCCTGGTTCATATATCCGAATGTACACCTTATACTGTTTCCTTATCTGATGTCGTCCTGGTTCATATATCCGAATGTTCACCTTATATTGTTTCCTTATCTGATGTCGTCCTGGTTCATATACCTGAATGTACACCTTATACTATTTCCTTATCTAATGTCGTCCTGGTTGTCGTCCTGGTTCATATATCCGAATGTACACCTTATACTGTTTCCTTATCTGATGTCGTCCTGGTTCATATACCTGAATGTACACCTAATATTTTTTTCCTTCTCTGATCTCTTTCTGCTTCATACATCTGAATGTATAACTACTGCTTCATCCTCATCTGATGTTTCCTACATCATATGACTAAATGTACACCTAATATTTATCTTCATCTGATGTCATTCTACTTCACATATCTCAATTTACATCCAAAACTTTATCCTCATCTGATGTCGTCCTACTTCATATATCAGAATGCACCACTAATACTTTATCCTTGCCTGATGTCTTTCTACTTCATATGTCTGAATGTACACCTAATACTTTATCCTCACCTGATGTCGTTCTACTTTCAACTATGAGGATGTACGTTTAATGGATTATCCTTCAATCACGTCGTCCTACTTCAGATATCAAAATCTTTTATCTTTACACAATGTTCAGTGAAACGTAATGTCAAGCAAATTTCTATTCTATACTGTGAGTTTTTCCTGTTTCAGTTTGTTATTTTCTGAGGGTATGTTTCCTTTCTGTCTTTGAAAAAAACTGCATGAAATGCCTATTAAGTAATTGTGGTGTTCTAGAATGAATGATGCGAAAGTTGACAGGCAATTTCGGGCCTGTTGGAGCTGAGAAATCATGCAAAAGGGAATGGCTAATCTACAGAGTTAGCTCATCACATTTAGCTCACCTTGTTCATGGCTCAGATGTAACTTTGTAGCCAGGGTTGGTCGTGAATATTCTGCTTAGTCAGCTATTCATACACTTACATTGCTTTCAAAGCTGTTTCAATAATTGCCGTTTATTCATGGATTATTTGACCCTCCTGTTCCTTTCCCCCACTGGAGAAGTGTGGACTTTAAATGGTGTGTTCCAATATGTTTTGGGACAGTTTTGTGCTTCGAGCTGTGTTTTTTCTGGTTGAGGGCAGGGGAATGAAAGGTAAAAGTGCTCTGTCACCAGTTGTGGCTCTGCTCTGCTAATAATAGTGCTGTTACTATTTACAAAATATAATATAAAGACGTTAAGTGAAGATGCTTCCGGTGATGTAGTCACCGTTAGAAGCTCCACGCGTTTTTCCTGTATCTTTTCATTCCTGTCACAAAATTCAGTAATATAATATACTTCGCTAAAACAGAAACTTGGTTATCAGATAATTGATTAGATCATATTAAATTTATCAAAACTGGCACAACTCATTGTCACGAGGTTCATCATGGCACAACTGGAACAACTGAATGTCGAGGTTGAGGTCAACTGTTCTCAGTATCTTGTATGGCACCCATGCGGGTCCAGAACTGTGACTGGTCGCCCCATGAATCAATCGATTACGAATTCTGACCCGGAGAATGTCCACCCATTCTTCCTGCACTGATGGAGACAAGTGTTGGAGGTTCTGGTAGCTCTTTCTGGGGCATTCGCAGACGCTGATTGCATCCATTGCATGTTCCAGCTGGAAACCTCAACGTGGCCGTTGTCAGTTTTGCCGTGGGAGATCGGGCGTTGAGGTGTTGATGGATCACGTTTGCTTGTTGTTAAGTGAGAAGGACGCAGAGATTTTGATTTGTGTAACCTTGCGACGTTATGTTACCCTCGACGTGGACCAAGAGTGTTCCATGAGTATGACAGATGGCTGCCCACTGCATTGCACATCATTGTCGAATCTGTCCAGTTCCATCTGTAAGTCGGAGAAGCAAACCTCAGACCCATCGCTTAATCATGACTGTTGTGGCTATATTTGCTGTGTCCTTAATACCACTGACATGAGCCATTCATAGTTGGTATACATGTTGCATGCATGTCTCATAAACTCTGACAGAAATTTTATATATTCTACTTTTTGCGTTTCTTCTCTAAAGCGTATAAATGATTTCACTGGAAAAGGTTGAAAATGAACAAAAATAAGCCACTGTTCATCATAGTAGGGTGCGTATTCATAAAGGTCCACAAATATCAGTGAAGGTGGGTAAATCTTTTGTGAAACTAAATCTACATATGACGCATTTGGAGCAGAGTTTTCATATCCTGGCAGCTGAAGCAACGAATGAAGTTGAGACAGCTAAACATGTCATTGTCTTTGTCTAGAACTTCATTCATGATCCTACTACAATATGGTGCCTACAGTACGGTGAAACTCTACTTTCAGTTCACAAACCCCCTCGTTACCTACACTCTGGGGATATATATGTCACACTGTACCAAATACCCAAACATAATTGGCTGAAACTCTTTAGCAGTCGCTTTTTCCCACAATGTGGAACTCACGATCTCTCTCGATCTGTTCTAAGAACCTCTCAGATCTTCCACTAACTCTCATGCTTTCCGTTCTTCTTTGAAGGCTTCCCCAGTGAAGGTGCTTCTGCTTCTGCAATGTACACCCCACACATTTTGCCCTTATGTACATTTCACAACTCAAAACAACAGTTATTTCTCCAAAATAGCATCAACTGCTCTAACTCAGACTAGATATTTTATAACTGGGCTCGCGCCTGCTTATCGCCCTTTTCCTCTCTTTCCTTAGGTCTAACGAGGAATAACCCAACGGCGAATCTTTGCTAAATATGTAAAGGCTTGCACCTTTGACAAATTGAACCTTCTCTTACGATACACACGCACTATTCAAAAATGTTACCACAAACTTAAGTATATATGATTTTCTTGAATTCCCTTTTTCCTCTACAACATTTCATTGCCAATACGAGTAAAAGAAATCCTATCCTCCCAACCAGTCTCGAGATCTTCCCTGCATGTCTCTACTGTCAGTCTCCTTATTCTGCACTTGACAAACTGAATTATTCTACAGTATTTGGCACCTATTCCAGAACACTTAACGCGGCCACATCCTGCTCTCAGTCTTTGACGGTTCAGATCTGCTACAATTGCAGGTGACGTCAGTTTCTCAGAAAGTCATCAACATTCCATATTTTTATATGTACTACAATTTACTACAATACAATTTACGCATTTAAGTCTCAAACGATTTGTTGAGCGTCCAGCCTCTTCTTGGTGGTCACTGTCTCTGGTTTTATACCAGTTAGTGTATTGTAACATCATCCACAGTACATAAATTCACATATAACTCTATATTCACATATAATTCACATATCAGCTACTACTACTACTACTACTACTACTGCTGCTGCTACTAGTACTATGACTGCTGCTGCTGCTACTACTACAGTCACAAATCTAGCATATGTAAACTAAACATTTTGACTTTTTATATATTGTTTACGAAACTGCATTCTTGAAAGGACGCCAACAATGGGAGGCTAATGACACAATCTGATGACTGCATAATTGATTGAACTTTTGCTCTCCTGTTTTTGTGTGTAGGTGATTGAACCTCTGCACAGCAACAGTGCAGGTTTTCCGCCGCACCGGGAACATCTTCACTCGTTTCACTGTCACTTGATGACCATGTCCACTTTTTCAACCTGCAAATATGAACCGTAAACAGTCCTCTAAAAGTTCATCTTAGGGTTTTATCTTCCGACTGATCCCGTGCTAGCCTAGGGCAAACGTGTGGTGTCTTGGACACATTAAAGAACAGTGTCACTATACCCTTTTTATCAGTCGATATATTTTCCTCGCAAGAGAAGAGTACGATAAAACTAAACTCAGAGTAGAAGTGGAGCAATGTATGCATCACGTACACATTGCAACTCCATGAAAATCTATAGTCTAGTCAAAGAATGACCCGACTGTGTACTGGACTGTGACAGACTCACGTTTAAACAGGAGCGGCCTACTGTGAGCTAATTATAGGCATGACTATTAAATTGCTAGATTTTCACTGATACGAGTATATACGGCGTCGATCCTGAGTGTGGATACATTTGGTGAAAAATTGTGAATGTAGGACAGTCCTCGGTGCAGCGTGTGGATAGAGTATTTAGAACACGTTGCCCTGTCGGCGGTGAAGCGACGTGCGGTCAGGTTAGGCAGCTGTGCCCTAGTCTTTGCGTGACTGAGGTGGACGCTAGGGAGAGGAATCTGACGACGATCAATGAGGAGGAGTATTGTCAATGCTACAAACCCATCAGTTTCCTCCTGAGGATTGGTACAGCCCAGTGACGTCAGAAGGAGGGCAAAGCTAGAACAAGCGGCATTTAAATCAGTAGTATATGTGTAGATATGCCGCTGCGCGGTTGGTCGTGGCGAGCGGCTACTTCGCGCTAGAGTAGCAGACGATCTGTGAGTCGACGCCAGCATTCTGTGGCAGCAGACTGGCAGCCTGTATCTATCTATCACCTACTGTAGCTATCAACACCAGATAACACGACTACTTCAGCCATAGGTAAGTCCTACCACATAACTGTATCACGGTTAACAGTTTCTTATAAATATCAGGACAGCTGTGGCGTGTAGCGGTCAGTCTAAATGATTCAGGTCAGTGTGTTTTCTCAGCTGTCCAGGACATCGGTCAATTTACTTGAGGCTTCCAACTGTGCGGATGGCAGTAAAGACGGACTAGTTTCTCTCACGCAGTGGAAGTCGTGACGGTCGAGTACTAGTGGTTAATTTAGCTGTATTATAACAGCGCTTGTAGGAAGTCCTGTTACTGGAGAATTGGTGGAGGCCTGTAGGGAAACAGCTGATCTTATCACGCTGCGCCGAGTTCTGCAGTACCAGGTAGGCGATTCCATAAACCTTAACTACTCACTCACATTTGTACACTTCCGTGAACGGAGTCTTGGTTCGGCCTCGTATTCCTTGCGCTGTTGCCAGTCTGATTGTAGGGGTGGTTAATCATTTCTGAAGATGTTTGACCATTCCTCGAAAACTATACGGGGAGTTTGTAAACGGCACTGACTCATTCATCCGTGTTTTGAAAAACTTAACATGCATGTCAATTTTCAGAGTAAGTATTTTGTCAGCGACACGGGACAAACGCAAGAGATATCACCACTGTCGCTCATTCTCACCACGACAGTCATCGATGCCGTCAAGAGAGTGATGCTTAGTGTTATTTCACAGTGCTTTAAGCAGTTTGAGTAAGGCATTTCACTTGTAACACTCTTCCTTAAACATTACCGTTACTTTTCATATAAGCAGCTTTTACATAAAATGTGTTTATCAGTTCAGGAAAAATAGTTCTAGTATAGTTACACATACGCTCTATGTATTTTATTCCGACAATCAAGCATTTGTCATAATATGTTACTTTGGTTAAACACTTCAGTGAAAATCGAAGGAAAGATATCCATCTTCTATTGTTTTACTCTGATAAAGGTCTTGAAGGATGTTACCAATACGCAAGTCCGTTGGCAGTGCATTCTCATCATTCAATGTAAATACAATCTGTTTGTAAGGAACGAGACCCAAATATCCCGATCTGCATACAGAATACTCATGTTTCACCCCCGTGTCTAGAAGATGCTACTGAAGTGATTTCACTAATGTGTACATTACTTAGCGTCACTGCAGCTGGACACACCGGTATGTACTCCTCATCACGTCACTGAAGCTGGACATACCCGTATGTACTCTTCATCACGTCACTGCAACTGGACATACGTACATGTACTCTTCATCACGTCACTGCAGCTGGACATACCTGTTTGTTCTCCCCATCACGTCACTGCAGCTGGACATACCAGTATGTACTCCTCATCACGTCACTGCAGCTGGACATACTTACATGTACTCTTCATCACGTCACTGCAGCTGGACATACCTGTTTGTTCTCCCCATCACGTCACTGCAGCTGGACATACCAGTATGTACTCTTCATCACGTCACTGCAGCTGGACATACCAGTATGTACTCTTCATCACGTCACTGCAGCTGGACATACCTGTTTGTTCTCCCCATCACGTCACTGCCGCTGGACATACCTGTTTGTTCTCCCCATCACGCCACTGCAGCTGGACATACTTACATGTACTCTTCATCGCGTCACTGCAGCTGGACATACCCGTTTGTTCTCCCCATCACGTCACTGCAGCTGGACATACCAGTATATACTCTTCATAACGTCACTGCAGCTGGACATACCTGTTTGTTCTCCCCATCACGTCACTGCAGCTGGACATACCCGTTTGTTCTCCCCATCACGTCACTGCCGCTGGACATACTTACATGTACTCTTCATCACGTCACTGCAGCTGGACATACCTGTTTGTTCTCCCCATCACGTCACTGCAGCTGGACATACCAGTATGTACTCTTCATCACGTCACTGCAGCTGGACATACCCGTATGTACTCTTCATCACGTCACTGCAGCTGGACATACCAGTATGTACTCTTCATCACGTCACTGCAGCTGGACATACCAGTATGTACTCTTCATCACGTCACTGCAGCTGGACATACCTGTTTGTTCTCCCCATCACGTCACTGCCGCTGGACATACCTGTTTGTTCTCCCCATCACGCCACTGCAGCTGGACATACTTACATGTACTCTTCATCGCGTCACTGCAGCTGGACATACCCGTTTGTTCTCCCCATCACGTCACTGCCGCTGGACATACCAGTATATACTCTTCATCACGTCACTGCAGCTGGACATACCTGTTTGTTCTCCCCATCACGTCACTGCAGCTGGACATACCCGTTTGTTCTCCCCATCACGTCACTGCCGCTGGACATACTTACATGTACTCTTCATCACGTCACTGCAGCTGGACATACCTGTTTGTTCTCCCCATCACGTCACTGCAGCTGGACATACCAGTATGTACTCTTCATCACGTCACTGCAGCTGGACATACCCGTATGTACTCTTCATCACGTCACTGCAGCTGGACATACCAGTATGTACTCTTCATCACGTCACTGCAGCTGGACATACCTGTTTGTTCTCCCCATCACGTCACTGCAGCTGGACATACCCGTATGTACTCTTCATCACGTCACTGCAGCTGGACATACCAGTATGTACTCTTCATCACGTCACTGCAGCTGGACATACCAGTATGTACTCAGTGTTAGGGCGTTGTAGTTGGACAAACCAGGATGCAGCACAGCACAATATTAAAATCACTTTTTGTTCTTTTGGACATGGGTACAGCACTTCATACACATTTATCAGGTCGGCATGTTTGTAAAATATACTAAGCAAGTTAAATTACAGCAATTATCTTTTGTGTGAATAGATTGTGGCAAGACGATCAGAATGAGAGACAAGAGAAAATAGGCATTAAACTTCTGTAATTTACTAATTGTAATTCAGTTTTGGTTTCAGACCAGCTACAGAAGATAAAATATTTGCTACTTTTCTAGAATAGATGTATTCTTTAGTTAATCAACAAATGAAATTCAGAAATAATTTCTTCTCTCTTTGAATCCACGAATACTGGTTTCTGTACTTAGACTTGCGACAGCTTTATGGTAGACGCATGATTGATTCTATTTCAACGTCACACAATGTACAAAGTAGTGATTCTGTTAGTTTATATTTGTGTAAGTCTTTAGTTGTTGTGAGAATCTAATTTGAAAAGGAGAAACATTTTCTCTGAACATTCCCCATCGCTTATAATTTTGATTTTGCTGGCGAGGTGAACTCTTTGAAATAGTTCTTCTTCCGAAGGATAGAAGAACTCTTAGAGTTCACACTTACATTACGAAGTCATTTAGTTTATCATTACTATTATTTCTACCATTTCTGCGTTTTTGTTTTGAATGCCAAATAGCACGAAGGGTATTTGAGTCCATTAAAGGTTGCATCTCTGCAACATTGTAAACCTGAATATTGTTTCGAACCTATCCAAATAACACTAGTCTTGTCAGTATCTATTTTGAGTCTAGAGAAGGATATGTATGGTTCAAGTGCTACAGTGTTTCTCAACATAAGTTTTCAAAACCGTATAAAATCAGTGTTGTGTAATTGGCGAATTGTGATTGTAGTTATTCTAAATCAATCATTGTTATTTCCTTTTATCTTTCCATTTTGTCGTAACATGGGTAAGGATTTCGGGTACTATGAGGAATATATACGGCTAGGGTGAATCACCTTCAACCTCGCGTAAGTTGGGAGAATTCTGATGGAAACCCGTTTTGCAAGAACATTAGTGTTTATGTTATTATAGAATATTTTCGTCAAACCAAACCCTGACAGATATTTTTATCTGTTTTCTCATGCACCAGTAGGGTCAGTCTTTAAAAAAGAGAAACGCATACGAAATGTATTAAGTGTACATAAATCTGTGAAGTTTGAACAAAGATGAACTAAATACGAGAAGCGGATGAACATATGTCATTGTCAGCATTACTTTAGTTCACTCCCTGCAAATGTGTGGGCACAAAGGTGTGTTTAGGTCAGTACCTGGGGACGCCACCCCTCACTGCTCGACACCGCGGATTGCGGGTACTATTTAGAATTTTTGTTGGTGGAATTCTTCGCCATTCCTCCTGCAACGCGTTGGGAAGTTCTGCAGATGTCTGAGGACGATGATGACGTTTACTGCCGCGTCGATCATTTTCATCCCGTAGATGCTTCATTGGGTTCAGATCAGGCGATTTGGAAGGCCAGGGAAGGACATTGACGTTTGCACCGGCGAGAAAACCACCTGTTACACGTACTGCGTTAGGTCGAGCTGCATTTCGGCTGTTAGAACGTGGGAGTAGGTGAGGTCGCAGGATTTGGTCGATGTAGGTATTTGTTGTAATATTTCCTTCATCCAAGGCTAACTCTGATCTACTCATGTTGGGCCTGACTCCCCACACCATGACGCTATCCACGCCAAATCTGTTCACCTTTCGAACTAAGTTCGGCGCAAAACATTCGTGTTAACGTCGATAGACGTAGTAGGAGGAAACGTAGTAGGAGGAAACGTGATTCGTCGCTAAACCAAACACGTTCCATGCGCTCCCCAGTTCCATGCCTGTACCCTCTCGCACCATCGGCCACGTCGTTGGCGGTGTAGTCGTGTCAGGACAGGTCAAACTATTGGTCGATATGCTCGAATTCCCACCTCTGTCGGACGATTTCTAATGGTTTGGTCGGAAATTCATCCAAGTTCATTCATCTGTCCTGAAGTGTCCGTTGCTGTAGCAAATCGGCGACGTAACATGGACCACCCGGACGAATGGGTCCTGTGCAGGAGTGGTCACTCTTACCTTCCACTTTTGGAACAATCTTGGGTCGGATTTAAGCGGCGGGTATATCGATATCATAATGGAGATATGATGCTGTGGTGGACGAAGTGTCAGACTGGGGCTCCCTTGCTTCCAAACGTCCAGTGGCGAAAGTCGGGTCAGTAGCATGGTACCTTCTTGTATATGGACTATGTATTCAGCACCGTCCGTCCCGACTCTTGTTAACGCGATTTCTCATGAAAAGTCGTACCCAATGTCTAGAAATTTCCTGACAGCCTACATAGGGGGATTACGCAGATACCAGTCGATTTTAATGACTTGACCTTACTTTCAAGGTCACCGCGACACTCTGACCACATTTCAAACTATTGTTCACACCAGTGTTGTACCCAATGCCTTCAAAGTGGTGACAGCTTACATTGCGATATTACGCAGAGACCAGTTGATTTAGGTGACCTTGACCTTATCTTCAAGGTCACCCCACAACACTTTGAACATTTTTCAAACGTGTGATAATGTGATATCTCATGCACTTCCGTGGAAATATGGAAATAAGCTTAGAATTGCTAAAGTACTTCGGTACAGTGACACATGTAAACTCACTTGCCGTGGTAATTTTTCCTCTATACTGGCCTATTTATGTTGTTTTCTTTTATTAAGCAACATATTTAATATCGGAAAGTCAACTGGACACTGGTACAGCGTGGTATACAAGTTTGCTTGCTTGGAAAACTTTTTTGCACGTTTCATGTATTATATTTTTCATTTTAATGACATACGTTTATAGACACATTCTGGGAAGTGTTTGACAGCAGTACGCTACAACCACGACATGAAAACAGGATTCCTAGGAATTATGTTAATGACGTTGCTGTCGAAATATATCGAAATGAACGACTGAAAATGTCTGTGCGTTTCATTTATCGAATAGTGTATTATATCTGCTGTGGGAATACGCTGATATCTCTCTGTGACACCACCACGTACAGTGCTTGCATTACGTGATATCTCCTCTCTGTGACACCACAAGTGTGATTGTATCTTCAGGAAGATAAACATGAGAGCTTACATCCGACATTCACATACAAAACTGTGTATGTTTCCAATGTAGACATTCACATACAAAACTGTGTATGTTTCCAATGTAGACATTCACACACAAAACTGTACATTCCTCCACGTTTGACACAAAGTCCGTCAGGGGCAGACGATACGCCTGGTTGACGTCAAGCTGTATCTACGCTGGTGGGGCGGACGATGGTTTTAGCCATGACACTGTTCGGGCAGGTATGGCCAAGGTACTACAGCCCATGAAGCACCGAGTGAAAATTGATGTTCAGCTACACGTGCATGTCGTAAGAGACCATTGACGTAAGAGACTACTGGGTTGACCGTGTGCGTATGTGCCCTGTAGCGTACATCCGTACAGTGATAGTTCTAAAGGTTGTTCATGAGACAAAGGTGCTATGCTGTATTCTTTCTGTATCCTATTTAGTAGTTCGAGTCACTTTCGTACGTGTACACGTCTACCACACAGATGTTTATGCTCTTTAGCAATGGCAAGAAACTGACTTTTAATGTTATACATCATTGTTAGATAGCTTTCTGACATGATAATTATATGGTCATCACTGTGCAGGCAGACTCTGGTCGGTTTTATCAACAGCACTCTAAAGACTTTGGAATATGTTCTCAGATTTCAGCCGATGCGCACATTTTAAGTGCATGTCATGTGCTTGGCGGTCCTTATCGCGGACTCAAGGAAACATTGTAAAAAGAATTTGGAGACATGACCTATTTGAACTTGACATACTGTCACACAAGATGCACCGAAGTGGATTAACTGTACTTTGACTGAAGAATCATGGATACGTACCCGTGGACACGTCCAGATCAGTGACATGCAGTGGTGTTGCTCAACAGAAACCGGTTTCAGTGGTAAAACCTCCCGGATATCTCGATTCCGATCAGTCTTTAGTGAACCAGTTAAACAGATGTCACACAATCTAAACAAATTTCTCAATCCCAGTCAAAGTAATATGGAGAATATATTAGAAGTGTCATTCCACGTAAGTAAATGTTCAGCAGATTGACTAAACACATGTCTCAGTTCGAGTCAATGGGATAATGAGAATCTATAATATATGACATTCCACTCAAGTAAATGTTCAGCAGATTGACTAAACTAATTTCTCAATCCCAGTCAACGTAATATAGAGAATCTATTATACATGTCAACGTTAAGCAGATGCTAAAAGAGTAACTCAATCCATGTAAGCGATAAGCGAATCTATGAAATAGATCAATCAATCCTAGTCAATGTTCAAGTCAATGATGTGTGGCTTCACAGAGCAGATTACGGAATGGCGGTCGTTGATTAGCGGACCTAGAGAGGAGATAGTTCAATCACAGCCAGTGATTAGCGGGTGCATAAAACAGACAATTCAATCCATGTCAGTGGCATTCTCGGGTTATAGTCATATAATACACTCCGTTCTCCCTCCTTCTCTTTATCATTAATCGACTTTCTTTCGAAAATAAATTATCGATGTTTTGGTAGAATCAAATTACAAGTTATTGCAGTTTTTATTGACTAATTTTGTCGGCTAAAACAATCGATCACCTTCACCTGTAATGAAAGGCTTAACGCTTTGTTACTGACATCTTCACACAGAACCTTTGATATGCTTTCTAAAACAGTCACACTTCTGTAATCAATTAATATGGACATGGCAAACACACCTATTAGACTAAGCTTTTAATTTTTTGTTTGTTTTCATTCAAATAGAGTCATGTGCTGGGAGAATGCATAAATGTGAAAAGACAGAGAATGTAAACGGGAGGTTGTACAGGGGTGTGTTTGGTTTTGTTTTGCTTTCTAGCGCTTAGCAACGGGATGTCATAATACCAACTTGCTGACAATATATCCAGAAATCTGTCGACCAGGACATATTCACAAAGGGGCATGAACTGTAATCCAATTGCTGAAAGAAACATAGCTGAATCAATAGTAACGTTAAGTGCAAAGTACCTGAACATTTTAATTCACCATCACCTATTTCAGTGCAGGTAAATATAACTTAGTTTTAAGAGGTTTCCAACGAGCATTTTGAAAGTTTTCTAACCTTTTTATGACTTTTCTCTCTACTTTTGAAATCCGTGAAGATGCTGATTTCATAAATGCAACTATGACAAGCCTGCACTTTGTATTGATTGTCCCGCCTGCTTCAGGTAAACGAATCTCAACGTTACGTTTTCATCCACCTAATGATTAATCAGCGTAGCATAGTAACTGTATACAGCACTTTCACAGGTTATGTTGTCCTTCGTGTAATTGACATGCATGTTCGGTGGAAAACCTCAACCAACAACCTTCCAGCTCCAACTCGTGTTCATTTGTCACGTGGGCCAGTTACTCGTGTCACAGGAAAACATCATTTACAAATATTAATTGCCAGAGATGGCTTAATAGTTTTAATCTGGTAAAGTCTTCTGGCGTAGAATTATATGCTGATTATATCACAGTAAATATATACATGTATTGCTTTGTCACAGTTCAGGTGTAGCTCATACAACTTTAACACCGTACATTGTGTGAAATGACCCGCGGACTCACTGAAGATATATGTTATTTTCAAAATAATGTGGTCTGCTATGAGTATTTGCATGTAAGGTATTCCTGATAGCGACATGTCGTGTATAATCCCATTGCTTCTGTTCCACCTGTGTCATGCATAATGGCGATAACGGTCATCTGGATATGCCCCACTAACGTCAGTCCTGGCCGCCACCTGTTGGCTGATGACGTGATGTATCTAACATCCAGCCACACAGTGGGACAACAGATATCACACACATGAAACACACAACATAATACTGGATTCAATGTTGCGTGTTTGTTTTACTCTTCCAAATGCTACATACCGTCATGGTCATGGTCAGTTTGATATTTCTGTATTGTCAGGATAGCGGGAAGTTGCAATGTGTGGCTGCTAGTGGGGCCAAGGTTTAGGCGTAAGTAGTGAAAACTGGTTTCATAACCCTGTACAACAAACACGCTATATGGTGCTTGTGACTATTCTTCCCTATCGCCTACAGCATACATCTTCATTGTCTTTGCACGTGAGCTCTACCATGAATTCCAAACATAGACTCGTGCCCCAGATTCCGTGGAACATGGTTTTGCAATTATCAGTTTTTTCTTTTAACAGAGTAAGAAATCCCCGTGAATGTTGTGCATTGTGTAACCGTGCCTACGTGAGCACCTCCCCCTGCCGTGCCCGTCACGATACCATCCAAGACGCCTCTCTGTCAGCTTATCAAGATAAGATTTCTTAGAATGAATGCGTCCATTTACTGGAGGATTCCAGAAACAGATGATTTTATATTTATAGTCGTTTGAGTACACAGAAGTTTGTCTAGGGGCGCACAACCTGCGATGTGAGCAGCCGGCCTGGGCACCGTGACATCGCGATTGTAGGCTGATCACTGGGATTTCGTGGATGGGATCGTCTTTCACAGAACGGTGGCTAACGATTGTTACAAGATATCGTCAATGTAATCAAGTTAAATATGAAGGTTGCACGTGTCAGTGATCTTGGCGATATTGTGTATGTAACTAGGGCAGTTTGGGTATGAACAACCTTAGGTCAGTGTGAATCATACACGCGCTGTAGCGCACAAGTAACAACCGCTCAAGTATGTGCAGTTCATGACAATATAAACTATTGCAAACCTAACTGAAGAGTTCCTGGCTTTGTAGAGACGTAAATATTTACGTTAAGGGAGTCCCATCTAATATCTATCAATGTCTTTTTCACGCAATATGTTGTACATGCACATGTCTATTGCTAGAGCAAAACTGAAATGTGTCCCGTCGTCTTTGTGATACATAAGCCGTCTTTTCCTTGGAAACCACTGACTTCCGGTCCAGAAATAAACCCAGTGGCAGTAGGTCCCCTGGTAAATGAACTATGCAATGGAGCGTCTTAACTTGATCAAATGACATCCGCCTCAACAGGCTAGGACGTGTGTGTTCGTGAGTCGCTCGCTGCAGAGACGGCTGTGATTTGTCTATTCATTTTGCTGGAGCATGTTTACGGCTCAGTGCGTCTTGCCATCTGTTCACTTTATCATGCAAGATCGACCCATGTCCGGATATTGGCCACGATCTTCCCATAGCTCTAATGGCCACTCGTGAGTGGCCTGATCAGAAAATGGCTCAGATAAATGTCCAGCATTTAAATTAGTTTGTGTTTTGTTCCTAATACCTCCTGATATTCTTTCGTAGACATAGTTTCTGTGTTGCTTGGATGCAGCGAAAATCACGGAGTACAAAATGCGGGGTGTATTACATAGTGTAAAAGACAAGCCACGCTCTACACATTCTACCTTCCTCTGTATATACAGTCATAGAGTTTAGGATCCCTTTCAATCTATATAAACATTCATAGAGAGTAGGATCCCTTTCACACAATTTATACAGTCTCTATACTTCTTGTATACAGTCATCCAGTCTCGGATCAATCACACTTGTGTATACAGTCTCAAAAATTACGGATCCGTCATAGCTCTTGTTTACGTTCACACCTCTTGCGAACAGTCACGGATGTCTCACACCTCTTATATACACTCACGGATGTCTCACACCTCTTGTATACAGTCTCTAAGTCACGAACCCCTAAACAAACAAACAATCCATAAATCATCATTTTTATACAGCTGTTCAGTTGCTGATGTCCTGAACGTATTATACATTCTGGCACGGATCTCTCAAGCATCTTTTTCCCCCCACTGTTCACTCGCGGGTCCCTGAAAGTAGAGTCCCTCAATTATGGATCCCTTAATATCATATATGCATCTCTATAACCTGCATAGGCACTGGATCAAGCATTTTGTTCATTTGACCTCTTGGTGAACCCTGTCCAGTGATACACACTGAGCATTGGGACCTAAGTATAGTATGGTCAGAATATTTAGAACTTTAGAAATATTTTAAAATGGATTTCTGTTATTAACAACGTTGATCAGCTATCAAGTGCTTGGTTTCATTCAAGATAGAAAACTCCGTAATCATTTTTCACTAGTTTGTGAAGAGTTATTCCCCTTTGTTTACTTGCTAGAAGACGACATTTTCAGTGATCCTCAGTATGGATGTTGCAGAGAAGAGGAAATTGAGTTTATAGTATTATAAGAAGGACATGAGGCATCCCTCTGGTCACTGTTTATCGTGTTTTGAAAAACATTGCAAATGTATATGGCACTGAGCACCTGGGAGGCGCAGGTAGGCCCAGAAAATTGACTGTCGGTGGTATTCTTGTTTCTAAAACAAACGAAGGAGGTAAGAAAACTTAAGGATGGATATGACTGATAGAGGAACTGTACTTATCTGTAAGGGGACAATTAGAACTAAGCGGCATGCAGTGGGTTGGCAAGAAAAGTCGAGGAATTCCATCACCGATCATGAAACCTCAGCAGAAGGAGCGAAGGTTGAACTGGTGCTCACGGCATAGAAAGTTTAACTGGGACAATGTGATTTTCTCTGATTACAGTTCTGTGTAACTGTTTCCTAATACACTTAAATTTTGGACCAACAAACTGAAAAACCTTTGTATCGGCGCCTGAAGTACAGTCTGAAATTTAACCTGTTGGGTGGCATATCTGTGTCAGTGGTAACGCCCCTCTGTGTATTTGAAGGGAATAGGAACAGTGAGCGGTACACAGATATTCTCAGGGGACATTTACTTCCACCTGCTCAAGTGTTCTGTGGAATGTTTTGGATTTTTATCCCCCCGACATGTAATGCGAGGGGATATAGTCGACGCCTCGTCCGTCCGTCCGTCTATCCGTATTCACTGTTTCCGGAGCATAACTCCGAAACCGTTCTATATTTATAGACCAACCTTGATAGATATAGTAATCTCAGCCTATGGTTGTGCCTTTTGTTATTTGCAGACTTTTGGCATTTTTATTTTTTTTGTTTTTCCATGGAACATTTTGGTGTTAGTCTAATGGTGGGTGGACTTCGTTTCCGAAGTCAAAAACCGTTCAATAATTTTTCTGCAAAACTTGGTAGATATATCAATCAGAACCTGAAGTGGTGCCTTTTGGTATTTACAGATTTTTGTGATTTATTATTTTCTCGGTTTCCGTGGAAATGTTTCAGACATAGTCCCAAAAGTGAGATGTGTGTTTCGTTTCCGGAGCTCCAAAACCGTTCAATATTTTTCTGCAAAACTTGCCACATATATCAGAACGTGAAGTGGTGCCTTTTGCTATGTACAGTTTTTTTGTGATTTTTTATTTTCTTGGTTTCCATGGAAACGTTTCGGACCAAGTCTGAAAAGTGAGAGGTGTGTTTCATTTCCAGAGCAGAACTCAGACACTTCTTAATATCTGTCAATAAAACCTGGCAGATATGTGTGACAGACCCCAAAGTGGTGCCTTTTGGTTTTTAAAGGTTTTTGTGATGTATTATTTTCTTGGTTTCCATGGAAACGTTTCGGACGTCTCAAAATGGAGGGATGGGCTTCGTTCCCAGAGCACAACTCGAAAACCATTTCCTATCTTTCAACAGATCTCGGCAGATATATGAGACAGATCTTGAAATTGTGACTTTGCTGGTTACAGATATTTATAATTTCCAACGACTCAAAAAAACATCGTTCGAAGCCTGGCTTCGGGTGCAAAATATGACATTATTAGAGTGGCCAAACCATAGAACTGCCCTAAATCCAGTGGAACATGTTTGGGGACTTATGAAGGAAAGTGTCAATAAGAATAAAGTGTAATAAATAAAAAATTTAAATTAAATTGTCAATAATTTTTGGTCATACTATATCTACACCGGTATTACTCAGATGACTTACTGGACACACTTTTATCCAATATAGATTGACACGTCCATGCGAGAATATGTAATCCTCTGTCTGAAGCCGAGCTCTGGAGATCAAGTTGTTCTTCATAGTTGTTACTGAGACTGGTTATTATGATATCCACTACAGATCAGACGTAGGGGAGAATTTATACATGATGGCCTCAATAATCGATTTTTAAAACACTCTTGGACATCATGAGTATGGTGAGGTGATATCGCGTGAGACGAATCACTTGTGCATTCTTGTTATTGTTCCGCGATGGCTAAAGTGATGTGAATAGTTGTTGACGGGAATAAGGATGCGTGGTAGGCTGCCTATGGTTAAAGTGGTATGAGCGACGTGGTCAGCTTCGACGTTGGCGAGTAGTCTAGGAAGCCGTCACGTATCATTACCTACACATAAAGTTGTATATTGGACAACGCTCATGTTGATAACATTGCCAGTTAAACTTTAGGCTGATCCTAACGCAGCCATCATCATCAAAGTAAATTACTTTCGGATATTTCCGTCCTGTTGGCCCGGATATGGTCGGCTTTCACAGAGGGCTGAGAGAGAGAGAGAGAGCAAGTGAGGCCCGGATGTAGGGATCAGCGTTCCTTGCAGGAGTGCCCCGCTCTCACGCGACATGACGATCAATACAATATTCTCGGTTTGTCGTGCAAATCGACAAAACATGTGCTTTCTTAAATGTTCACTCATACATTTTTTAGTGGAGCCCCAAGTGAACTTGTTTTACCTGTATTGCTCTAATACGCGCTAATGAGCACACCGAGAGCCCTTGTGTGGGAAGGTGATGTCACTGTAGTGACAATGACCAATGGTAAATGTAACATAACAAATGATATATTTGTTTTCTCAGACAAATTTGCTGCGACCTTGTACAAGGTCAGTGAAGAGTTGGCTGGCTTTTTACATGTGCTGATGAACACGTTTGCTGTTATTGAGTATATGTTGGAATGTTGTGAATAGCGTCTGATATCTTCTGTATGGTGATTGAAGAATTGACAAGTGTTCACGTATCAAGATAATATCCACACTTCAAACACATGGATGGTAATGCAAAAGGGGTGTGCACTAACAGAGAAGCAAATTACAAAGGCATCTTTTTTTCAGTGTGTTGCATTCATACACAAATAATTATTACATTGCATCATATGTTCACTTAAAAATCAACAATGATAGTAATTGGGACCTTGTTTATTTCAGATATTTATTCAGATAGTAAGTACTAGATGGGGCTGTTCTCCAAAACGGCGTGCAGTCCATTTTCTACTACAATCACAGGTAAGTACGTTTGCACTCTCACGGGAAAAAAGTATTGTTGACGTATTTCTAGACTTGATCAGTTGTCCTGAGACAGCCAACGTGACTATGCAATCTGACAATGGACAGAGATATTTAAAACCTATTAACTAGTAGTACATTTTTTTGATGCTGATTCTTATTTCAGTGTTTCAGTTTACAACTGAGGCTTAGAATGTAACCGAGATTTCAATCGTTTATACACAGCAAACTCACTGAGTTATCAGAACGAGCGATATTTGGTTGGCGGAAGAAGTGACACTACTACAGACTGACTTCTCTTTTTCAGGAGTCTCAAGTAAGTGGTCCACCGCTGAAGTCGATTTGTGAAGACCCTTCTGAGAGAGCAAATCAATGCCAGCGACAGAATCACGTCCCACCAAACTTGTATCAGTCAAGAACAGTTATGTGCTCCAATTGAACGCTGACGCCAACGATAAAACAAAAAGCAGCTGCGGATCCAGTGGCTGACGTTGTTCATGCCTTAAGTCCCCGTGGATAAACTTGTCAGTAGTGGGGTGACGCGTCAACTTTATCATGTACGGGTTGTTGCTGGAGTCCATCGCGGAGTTCCTGCGGCAGGAGTATGGTGAAGCTGTGTGGACTGAAGTCAGACGCAAAGGCGACTTTACCCAGTCTAGTTTTTCCACACATGACATCTACAGTGAAAACCTCATTCCAACTATTGCCCGCATCGCTTCAGAAATCACTGGTGAATCGGTGGATTCTCTCATGGACTCATTTGGTGTTGCGTTTGTGTCCTTCGTGGGACAATATGGCTACGACAGGATTCTTAAGGTACTAGGACGTCATATGAGAGATTTTCTCAACGGGTTAGACAATCTTCATGAGTATTTGAGATTCAGTTACTCGAAACTAAAGCCGCCGTCCTTTTTCTGTGAGAACGAGAATAAGTCCGGACTGACATTACACTACCGCAGCAGGAGAAAGGGCTTCTTGCACTATGTCAAGGGACAGATCAGGCAGGTGGGGAAGGTATTCTACAACACAAAAGTGGAAATATATGTTATTTCAGAGGAAATTGTAAAGGACAGGGTTCATGTCATTTTTAGACTCATCTTTGACAACACTGCATATCGAGAGTCGCTCAAAGTTACAGATGACAACATCGTCGACAACATCCCACTACGATCTGAAGTTCTGTTTGAACTTTTCCCCTTCCACATTGTGTTCGGGCGTAACATGGGCATCCGAAGCACAGGATCTGGCCTGGGGGCGGTCATGAGAGATGTTGTTGGGAAGAATCTGACCGCGGTGTTCGGTCTCCGGCGCCCTCTTGTAGACTTCACGTGGCAAAGTGTAAGTGCTGTAGTACTGTACGTTATACCTACTTACCATTCATAAGAACATTTCTCATTCTCTCTAAGGTCACAAAAGCACTGCTGATTACTTATGGAAACGGACCATACCGTAATTCTCTACCGTTAGACTCTTACCGTAATTTAAGACATTTTGAGTAGTTTACAGCTATGTAGACCACTCCATGATATAAATACCTCACCCTGATGTGATATGTATACCTTACCCTGATGTGATATGTATACCTCACCCTGATCTGATATGCATACCTCACCCTGATCTGATATGTATACCTCACCCTGATGTGATATGTATACCTCACCCTGATGTGATATGTATACCTTACCCTGATGTGATATGTATACCTCTCCCTGATGTGATATGTATACCTCACCCTGATGTGATATGTATACCTCACCCTGATGTGATATGTATACCTCACCCTGATGTGATATGTATACCTCACCCTGATCTGATATGCATCACCCTGATGTGATATGTATGTCACACCTTGCGTCTAGTGATAAGGAATGTCTGGAAATTCTATGAAAACGATTGTTGCACTGTTGAAATTGGTATTTAATGACCGGACAAGGTCTCATGTTTGTTTGCAAGTTAGTACTGATTACATTCCCTTCCGAATATCTTATATATGACACATGAATAATGTAATGATTATTAGTTGTCGCACAATACCCATCGGGTCACCTGATACACTGGGTTTCAAGCTAGACTGAATCCACGTTTCGACACCTCGGAACAAATGAACATCTGAATTGAGTGTTCCAGAGAACAAACGAGGCAATAAAGATTTGTTCCCTATGGCGATAGACAATATACAGGAAATATTTGCCTTTCTCATTCAGCCCCGTCTTGTAGTTGTGGAGCGCGTCTCCTTGTACGTCTGTAGGTACAGAAGATAAACGACATATTACATCCGATATTTAATACGCCTAAGTCTCTAACATAACAACCATTCGGACACCAAAGTAGCATATCTAATAGGGAATAACATGAATCGATTTGCAATAACATGCCATACTTTCTATTTGATGGGACAATTATCTGCCACTAATGATGCCACGGATACCTCTACTTATATCCGGGCGCAGTTATCAGCCAGTTAGGAAGTAGACGATTGCTTTCCTTTTCTTCACTTGTCATGTAACTACTGAAATGTGGAAAGTGTCCATCGGGGAAAAAGACGTGCTGATCTTTAGGAGTTCACCGAACAAAGTTCATCCTTACATTGAGACTGGTAGAGCAGTCAGTGTTTGCACCGTGGACAGGAGCTAAGTGTACAGTCTAGTCCAATACACATAGAGCCGATGGTTTTTTGTGTCGTCGCCAAGCGCTGATCGTGCATTGTCTGGTAAAATGTCTGGCTTTGTAGAACCCACAGCGTTTGTACTGCCACCAGGTAGTGAATCCTGATCAGAATAAGCAGGCGCTATGGTCTAATACGGAAATAATACTCTTAGTTTTTTGGGATGAAAAAGCTGACCGCCAGTCGTTTTCGGGCCTTACCACCGACGTCAATTTCGAAAGCTGTGTGTAACGTTTGTACAATGATGATATGGTAGAGCTTACAGTGTTTGCACAAGTTGGCAAGAGTTGACTCAACAATATGTAGTCCAATGCTGATCCATCTAGTGTGGTGGAGGTATAAGTGTATCTGTTGTTGACATGTATGGACAGTACAGCATATTTCCGAGGCGGCCGTGTGACAGAGCCGATTCAGTATTTGACTTCGCAATCCTTGACTTCTCCTTGTCATCCTTGTCAAGGGCAGTGCTTTAAAGCTGTCAGTACGTGCATGTGATGTCTAATGAAAGTATTGCAGTGGGTCAGGCCTGTCCTTAACACCTGCTTTCATAGTGTATCTCACATTCAGTTGATTCCACCGCAGGGATACAGTCTCAAATGCTCCTTCGTGACATCGCTGTTACTGTGTGCAACAGACGCACAGAACGGTAGGAGACACTGCTTTCTGGATCTTGTGGTGTTACTTCATACTGTGTTCTTGAACTGTTAATACTAGTATGAGATTTTGTTACAGATAATGGCGCACACAAACAACGTATTTGAGCTGATTTCCCTGAAATCCGTCAGAAGACGAATACAAGGCAGCAACTCCGACAGTGCGGACGACAGCTCAGTTATCACTGAAGACGAGAAGACAGATATAGGTGAAGAAGAGGGAGAGAACAGTTCTTAAAATGTTCAATTACCACTTTGGTAGATTCGTGATTTACTCATTTTGGCCAATAATCAAAACACAGAATGGTTTAGTCAACATATCCGAACATAACATAAATAATTCATTAGAATGTAATCCCCAGCTTGCACTGATTACAAAATGGCGACTCAGCTGGAACTTTTGAGAATAATCATTCTTGATCGTTAACATGATGCCATGTCACTTAGTATTGGTTGCAATGCTATGAATGGAGCGTGTTGCAACAGTCACTTAGAATTGGTTGCAATGCTGTGAATTGAGCGTGTTGTGAACAGAGTCACTTAGTATTGGTTGCAATGCTGTGAATGGAGGGTGCTGCGAACAGTTACTTAGTATTGGTTGCAGTGTTGTGCATGGTGTGTGTTGTGAACAGAGTCACTTAGGATTGGTTGCAATGCTGTGAATGGAGGGTGCTGCGAACAGTCACTTAGTATTGGTTGCAATGATGTGCATGGAGTGTGTTATGAACAGACACTTAGTATTGGTTGCAGTGTAAGAGCAAGAGTGCTTGACAACAGTATAAGGATCCATACTGGACCGTCGCATCATATGTAATAAAGAAGTTTTTATCCATAAAGAATCTTACTTTCGTATGGAGTGTGTTGTGTACAGAGTAACTTAGTATTGGATGCATCACTGTGAATGAAATGTGTTGTGTACTCGATCAGGTATTATTGTTTGCTTATACCTCACTTGCAGACGTGAAGTCACTGGGCGAGGACTCCAACTGTCTCCACCTTAAAGGGCAGATGATGTACATGTGTGAGTGGGACTGCATCATGTTCCTGGGCACACCCATGTAAGGCTCCCTACAGAACTAGCCACTGCCGCAATATGTCTTGGCTGATGGTCACTTAGTCAAGTATCCCGGACAGCCACGTGCACGTTTATAATGTCCAGGGCATATCGGTTGTCTTTTAAGTTCCTAGTGATAAGTGTTTAATTAGCCTATCTGAAAGTCAGGCGAGCTCATGCCCTGGTGTGTGATCCTTCGTTCGTCCATCATTGATGATTGTACATCAGTCTCAAATATGTGCATTTTCGAAATACCGTCTGCAGGTACAAGGCATGAGAATCTGAATCTTTGTATGAAATACCTATGGTCATATCACCGGTCATATCTGCATGTTCAGTTATGAACGTTGATTTCCTGCCAGTAATGGCATTGCATGTGGTAATTGTTTAGCTGTCTATGGTTTTGTTTACCTTCACGTACCCCCGTTTTACCACTTAATGAAACAACACGGCTCCTGTGTATGAATAATCCAAGTGATGGTGTCAAATGAAAGCGAAGATGGATTCCTATCCTACATGAGTGAAGATGTTGAGATAACTACCACCATATTGCAGGCTACCAATTTATATCCAAACAGCCCGTACCAAGCGACGCCGTACCTTACCGTAGTATACCATACCTGCATATGTTGCAGCGAAAAAGTTTGCACATTCTCTAGGACATTGTCAAAGTTTATCTGCATGAACTCGTGTTTACGAGGTTGAGTTTTACTGTTGTTAGGCAATGAAACTACTACATTTCAGCATGGACAGTCTAGACGATATGTTCAACGTTGGTCTATACATAAATGACCTCAGCATGCACGACTCAAGCAGGGATCTCGTACTGGCGGGAACACAGCAGTCTGCAGAGCTCAAGTTGGCTCTGGATCAGGTAACCGTCCAACCAATAGTCAGACATGGATAATAATACCTGGGCTGTCTTCAGTAAACCAGGAATAGACCTCTACATCTTACCGCCGTTTGGTGGACCACACTACACCAAGATATAGTTTTGCTTTTCATTTCCGATTGGACTGTGTACACACTAATGTTATGAATTCAGGAACAAGAAAAGAGTCGGCTTTTGGAAGAGAGTATGCTGAAGTTAGATGCTGAGATGAAGAGAACAGATGCATTGCTATACCAGATGATACCAAAACCAGTCGCTGACAGACTGAGGAGGGGTGAACCGTCAGTCAACACGTGTGAGGTGAGTTTTCAGCCAACACGTGCGAGGTGAGTTCTCCTTCAACATCTTGTTAGGTGAGTTCTCAGTCAACACGCGCGAGGTGAGGTCTCATACAACACCTGTTAATTGAAGTCTTAATCACGTGTGAGGCACGATTTCAGCCAGTACGTTTGGGATGAAGTCTTAGTCACGTGTGAGGCACGATTTCAGCCAGTACGTGTGAGATGAAGTCTCAGTCACGTATGAGGCAGTAACTATGTGTATGCAGGAGGCTCACATACGGGTTTATGTTTGAAGGTCTGTGTTTGTTTGAGAAGATTTTGGAATACCTGCAAGGTAAGCTTTACCTCCGCGTGAGGTAGTGCTTGTATGATGAGGTACGATTCCTCTGTGGTGGGGTAAGATATCTATCAGTGAGCGTGAAAAGTAAGAGCTTGAGGTTTGGGTGAAACACAAGTTTGGTCAGAACGCGTGTTGGTCATCATTGTCGAATTGTGTACCCAGCCAACATGTGTAATCCGAGTTCTTTCTACCTTTGAGATCTCAGTACGTTTGACGTGGCAACCAAGTCTCAGTAAACTCTCGTGAGACTATGTAATCTTCATGATACGTATGCCCTGGTGTGTCTGAGATCTGTAATCACTCTATATAACCTGGTGTGTTCTTATACTCTCTGTCACAAAGTCATCTGTACTCTGGTCTACTGTGGTAGACGTCTAGTAAGTTTAGCTAATGTTTCAGGTTTTCGACAATGTAACTATCCTGTTCAGCGACGTAGTGGGTTTCACTACAATCTGCAGCCAGATTACACCTATGGAGGTTGTCTCCATGCTCAACGCCATGTATACAAAATTTGATAAACTGAGTGAAGAACACAGGGTTTACAAGGTAATTATGGAGAACACCACGCGTGTAAGAGAACACCACTGGCCTTTCGTTCGATCAGAAAGAACACTTATGAACAAATTACATAATATTGTGCAATTTACTTACCATACTTACTACCTAATTGTATGAACCATAATTATTCTCAGGTTGCTTTTAGGCCAATATATCTAACCTGGGCGTGGAAATGGTGTTTATCTAACGATGAGCATGTCTGTCGGTCCGTCCGTCTCTTCATCGTGCGTTGTAACTTGCCATACAAATCAGTCATGTGGTGAAGTAATGCCATGAATTTGGATTTTTACACGTATCCTTTTCATTAGGACAATTTGGAATATATATGTGTGTGTGTAACAAGTAGTTTCTGAAATGATTACATGACACAGATCTTATTCATGAAATGATAACACGACAGGGATTTTCTTCTTTATCGTCACGGAGAAGATCCGTGTCGTGTTATCATTTCATGAATAAGATCCGTGTCGTGTTATCATTTCAGAAACTACTTTATATATGTAATATATCTGATTACTGTTATTTAAAACTTCTTTGATCACATATGTTTTGTCTTATGGGTCTGTGACATGGGAGACTACATTCTCTAATTTTATCAAGAGTGTGTATCATTTCTCAAAGTGAATAATATACACTCAGCAACCTCGTTGTGGGAGAGTAAGTCTTTCTGCTGTATCCATGTAGTTCCACATCAGTCAGGTACTGTCACTACAACATCACATTCGTCCGCACCAAGCTAGAGATATTCCTATAACGTCTGATGTTAATAGTAAAATAACATGGGCATCTCATGAAAGGAGAATATTATCGAACTTCGAAATAGACTTCTAGTGGCGTTCTCAAAATAATGCTTGTACCAGATCTCTTTATATGGTGACGCGCAAACAGAGATTGTATGACTGCTTCCTTCAATAAAAGTAAAACACCTTATCACCAGAATAACGCCAGGTGCAATAACGCCAGTCATATACTTGAGTGTAGCGCCATACACATACGACATAACGTATCACTTGTGTGTATATTCTGTCGTGTCATGTATTGAACATGAACTACTACTGGTCCTGCTGACATACAGTAGATATTCCAGTGAAAGAGTAGACTGTTTTCCAAATGCCACGATTAGCCAGCCAACAACTGGAACATATACGACTAATTTCAAGTGGCATTATCCATAATAATGAATGTCACCACCTTTACAAATGTTTGCATGATGGACTTAGACTGAATTACAAAATGAAGACTGTAAAGGTAACTAAATTTATTTTCCGAGTTGCACTACTCCCGCGATAGGGTATTTGGCGTCTTCAAGAGTCACTTCTGTGAGTTGTGAATATGATCATCTGCTTGTCAAATAGGACCCCAGGTATCCTGTGCTTGTCAAACAGGACCCCAGGTATCCTATGCTTGTCAAACAGGACCCCAGGTATCCTATGCTTGTCAAACAAGACCTCCTATATGCTTGTAGTTCGAGCGACCACGTGACTTAGTTGACTGCGTGGCGTTGAGGCTAAATATTGTTGATCGTGCCTCCTCGAATAGGCTGTTCTAATATGAATTGAATAATGCATTGCAAAGTAACATGTAGGTATCTAGTTATCTGTTTCTGACCGTAACGTTAGACCTCGTGCACTTACTAATGCAATCGACAGTGTATATCAAAACTCATACTAGCCCTCCTTCTGGAAATATCTGGAAATAACTTTAAAAAACCTTAACATTTATACATTTACATTTTATATTTTGCTCAGCCACTTCCTGGACCTCCGGTTTGGGTCATAAATATATTCTTCCTGCAGGAAAACGTCTGTCTGATGTGGTACAAACTATTTCATAAACTATTTACACAGCTTGATACTCCCAGAGGTTCGATTACTAACAAGGTAGATAAATGCGCTCTCAAATGATATGATTACAGGTTGAGACGATCGGCGACGCCTACATGGTAGTGTCAGGTGCGCCTACTGTCACCAAGTTCCACGGACTGCACATCTGTGACATGGCGCTAGGGATGCTGGACTCCATGTGGGACCTGAAAGACCCGTCCACTGGAGGCAACATGAAGATAAGGGTCGGTTAGTATAAGGACAACTTACACTGCGTATGGATACTCAGCTGAGCGTCAAATGTTTTTTGCCTGTCTCAAGAGGTAAACATGTTGTCACATCGGCTGTCGAGATCAGAGAGTGGCACTCGGTTGATGAAAGAGTGATGAGAGCGGCGTAGACCAACAAACATACATTGTTCTAGCGTACCGACCGCTAGAGGACGGACAGATGTTCTGTGGTTGCGTCATACCAGCACATGGTCAAAAAGAATACTCTTTGAAACCCTGACTGTTGTTCTACTGGAACAGTATAGGGTTAACGTTGATTTAGTTCTGACCCCTATCCATCTCGAACCAGACACCACTTCATCACAGCGTTTCTTTATATATTCTCCGAGTCTCACTCACAGTGCAGAACAAAGCTTGCAATATTAAATCTGGGAAGGAATCAATTAACACTTGTATATTCTTAGATAATATAGAAATTTTGGGAGACCACTGCATTTAAGGTTGGTTATGTTCACGTTCATTAACTGGAACGATGGAACACGTAAGGAACTTCACACAGTGTGTTGATGTACTGGTATTACTTTGGCCAGTGAACCTTGATGTCTTGAAAATGTATTGGTGGAGGATAGCACATGTACAGTCACAGGTGGTTCCCAGGGGTGTCTGTTTGTTCCAGGTATCCACACAGGGACGACTGTAGCCGGAGTAGTGGGAATAAAGATGCCGAGATATTGTCTGTTTGGAGACACTGTCAACACTGCATCCAGGATGGAGACAAGTGGACAGGTGAGGCTGATTTTGGATGAGACGTACTCATAAATAGCTGCGTTGTTCCATCATCTTACGCGAGTTCTCCGCACACGTGCCATAATCTGTGATGAAATACTTATATCAGCGTGCATTAGATTTCAGAATATATGTAAAATGTAAGAGGTTTTGCTTTCTTCACTGTTCAAGGCAATGAGAATTCACATCAGCGAGACAACGAAGAAGGAGCTTGAGCCGTACCCGTACCGGGTAGAACTGAGAGGAAGTATCGAGGTCAAGGTTAGTCAGTAACTAGTACACAGTCTGGAATACTCACTCACGTACATATAGTATAGAGTCATTGAAAACATGCAGGTTTGAAAAGAGATGGCCCGCTTTTCATAGTTGTGGGTTTTTTTCCAGGGTAAAGGTTCCATCCGGTCCTACTGGCTGCTAAGCAAGGACACGTCAAGTGGTGATTCTGGTGGTCCCAAGTGCCCCTTTGCAAGCTACCTTGAGGACGAAATAAAGAAGATCAACAAAGTCTGCCAAGAAGATCTGTCACAAAGTGCCGACGGCTCGAGGTCCGTCTACTCGCCAGTTTCCTTTGAAGATATTCCCAAGAGCACCTTTAACTCGCCAGTACACGTAGAGACAAGTCGTCCTGCCAAGACCAACAATACTCTCAATAACAATGAAGCCAATAAAAATGTTTCGCGGGAAGAAAGCCCCAAAAAGATTCAAGAATCTCGAGACACGTACTCTAAACCGAAAGATGTTGGGATGATAAAAAATCCCCTTCATCAGCCTAACCGCCCTCCCAGTGCCAACAGCCGAGGCAAGAAGGAGGATTCCGAGAAGCCCAAAAGTCAGACTTGTTGTATTGTGTAACGTGGATTAGATTCCTCTCCCTAAGGGAATATACTATATAGGAAGACGCTGTCCGTGGCTCAGGAACACGTTGCCTCAGAGACCTAAATAAAGTGATATTTGACACTGTATATATTGACGTTCAGTGAAACTTTCACCAATAGATCTACCGACAGATGTTTTATATTGATTGTGCAAATATTGCATGTACTTCAGGCCTCCTGTCTCAGTTGGAAATATCTATTAGGAAAGTCATAACTGTTCATAATGTGAATCCTTATCTATGCTGCTGTCTATGTCGGTGTAGTGAACAATGCATGTAATGTGTCTGTTGAGACATAGACACTACCGTGTCAGGGAACCCCAACTATCCAAATATTTACGGATGGTGCCACTGAGAACACAAACACTCGAAAGCCTGCAGCACTCATAGTGTAGAATGGAGGGATGACCATAGCCCACAGGTCTTATTGTATCATTTACTACATCAACTAATCTGACTGGGCAACTAACAATATTTGAGCGCCCAAATAGCAACTTATGTAAACTAACAAGCAGGTGTTGAGCCTCTGAGTGAGCCAAACAGTTACTAAGATAGTCGCTCACGTCATGTAAACTGTGATAACAGATGTAATCTGATATTGATCATGTAAATACGGGGAAACTCGGTTCATTACCTGGATGGTGTTGTTGGAATTCATCACGTCTACTGACAATATAGACTGGTGATATCAACTGCGCACTTTGAATATGTTTGTGAATTGTGGGATGGATACACTGTACAACAGAAAGAAAACTTAGAGAAACTTCAGTTAGAAGCTGCCAGAATAGTAACGGGTCTACCTAGATATACCTCACGGCAAATTCTGTGTTATGGGACAGGATGGGAAAGCCTGGATGAACGAAGAAAAAGAAGAAAACTTTGTCTAGTCTTTAAAATTCAAAATAATGTAGCTCCTGTATACTTAAAACATAAATCTCCAGATAGTGTGGAATCAAGATCTAATTATAACCTTAGGAATGCTAACAATATTATTGTCCCTTGTGCTAAATTAAGACTTTCGTATGATTCCATTTTTTTCATCAACTGTAAGAATGTGGAATATTATTCCTGAGACCGAAAGAAATCGACCTTCATTGCAAAGTTTCAATCGTACTTGAAGTGCGAGCAACCTGTAGATCCATCATATTACTGGTGTGGAATTAGAAAACTTAATATTATACACACAAAGTTGAGATATATGACTAGTCAGCTAAATTATGATCTGTATCGTTTTAAAATATAAGACTTTGCCTCTTGTTACTGTGGCAATGCTTGTGAAAATGTTCATCGCTTCCTATAGGATTGTAAATTGTACAGTATTCAAAGAGGGATATTTGTTGAATGTTGAATCGAAAAAGCATTGTAAAACAACACTCTCCACTCACACTGTCACTGATGTTATATGGACAGCCTGATATGACTACTGAACAGAATGAATAGTATTACGTTTTTAAAAGTGTGCAAACTCATATTCAACAATCAAAACGTTGTGTGTGATTTTGTGTGATTACATAAACTGCGTTCCTTCCTCTCTTTCATTTTCCTATCTCTTCTCTCTAGTCTGTTCTAAGATGTACACAATTAAAAATGTACGTATGTAAATATTAGGGAGCGGGTATTTTAAGCTGGATAACTTGTCCCCAATCCCGTTTACATTTGTGAATAAGATATGTTTAAAGCAATCAGCTGAAATTTGGAACCATGTTAACTGGAGGGGATTGGTGGTACTACAGACTGAAAAATGGGGACATTTTATGCAAACCGAAAAAGAAGAGACTGTTCGTGAAAACCGAAAATGTCTTGCCGTTTCATATTTACAGACAAAGATGAGTCTGTTCATGTGAACTGACAATGTCTTGCCGTCTCATATTTACAGACAAAGATGAGTCTGTTCATGTGAACTGACAATGCTAGACGCAGATAAGAAGCCTGGGATAGATGACCATGTTATAATAAAACAACCAGTCAAGTATTTTCGTGATAAAGCATATGTTTATAAAGACTTCAGAATTACAAACTCATACCAGCTCAGTTTAATGGGTGTCTTTGTATCTAAACAGTTGTAACACTGCTCAGTAATGAATCGCGCTCCCCCATTGTGCAGTAGATGCGAACATATGTATGCTGTTTAGAATTGAGGTTACTGACAGACATGGTCTATGGTGGATAATAAGTACTCTCGTCCAACACGTGTTGGTATGGAGGTATCTGTGCATGACATACATCGTTTGGACACGTGTCTATAGTCCACAACAATAACATTCATCCATGACAGATGCTAAGACCATATCACAGAGAATACATAACATGCCACGTGCATGGACAGTATTGTGACAGACCTACTGACCCCATTGTCTGGGTGCCTTGATTCTCCGGCAGTTGTAATTGTTCTATAGGCAATGGCCATTCTCTGATGGCACGTGTATTGTCGGCATGTGTGTCGGTGTGTTTGGCATGTCGGCAGAAAAAAATATTTAAAATATGTTAAAATAAATTTAGATATGGCCATGATCCCGCAATCAAAACATTTGCACAAAGTAGATTTGCAGATTGTTCAGACAATAAGCGAAATTATCTTCATAATGGTGAATTTCTAAGTGGATCGCGAGAAAATGAACCTCATGTTCCCTCTACCATCCAGGTAACAAATTCACTATTTGAAAAAAAAATGATTACAAGTGCTAATGATAAGGTTGAAAGATTCAAGTTGTTAACGTGGCCTCGCTTATTGTTGTTGTGCACACTTAGCCTATTCTATGGGTAGAACGTGTTGGAGGTGTATTTCTTTGCCCCTGTTTTTTAAAATTTACTATTTCAGTGTACAATATTAGCTAACACCTGTTTGTAACCACATGCTTTACAATACGAAACTTTTAGTGACACGGTAAGTAAATCTTTTTCAGTAGACTGATGTGATGTGGCAGTATTGTATATCACGATTTACATATATGTGTCTTCATATATGATTTATGATACCATGTTCCTATGTTGGAAACGTATTTTTCCCGGTAGTGAGAAGAATGTATTTTCTTACTTATTATGTTTCAGTTGTTGGCTTTTGCATTTACATTTCGAATAAAGAGATAAGTGATCGGTTTCAGTGCATTCATTTCACATACTTTACATGATTTTTAAGATTGTATTAATGCGTCTTTGAAAATGTTGTTTTTCCAGGTTTCTATTCTGCCTCACAAATCGGAAATATATACTCATGGAATGAAATAAGGAACACATAAACGTACAAGTGTCCCTATACTGTTTTCCTGGTTTCTTCGCATGCTTGTATTCCAATGTGGTTGAACAAATGGAAAGAAATAAATCAACACTTCATGTTTCCCTTATTCATTTCCATGAGTGTATGTTTTTGAACATAGTCCTCAAATATTTGAAGATACTTCTTTCATTGAGCTTGCATGGTGATACACCGATTTCACTAGTCAATTTTCTTCATGCTGCATATTACCTTTCCAGTTAGAACAACCTTAAACCACACATGCCAAGGTCAACTGGGAGCTGACCTGCGTTTGCGAAAACATGTTACAATTGCAATGAAATAATTCAGCAATACATTTGCCCTGATTCGTTAACATAACTATCGTACATTGGGCTATTGTAGATCTGAGTATTGAAGTAAACAGATTCAGATTTATGTGCAATGTCGACCTAATGTCCCATAATAGAGTTACATCAATTCCAGGTGTAGATGGACAGTGGTCATTCCCATTACCTAGTGTTATTTCTGCATGAGAATATTTGGTGTATAAATAGGACAGTGGTATATATAACACGTGGCTGTTTAGAGCGTAAACCAGTATGGAGTGAGAGTGAGATTACATATCTTTCTTAGCTGGAAAAAGGATACCTCTCAGCTCTGTACAGCTCATTAACATGCACATCCTGGTGACAAGAGATGTTATTCATATAATAACTATAAACTCATTATGGGCAATCCGAAATTTGGACAAATAAGCTCTTTACTTTTTAGTTCTGTGATATAGTGTTCCAGGTGGAGGTCGTATTTGTACTGTGAGTATTGGTTGAGTTAGTTTGATGTAGTGATACCGTGGTGCCAGTTTTGATGTAGTGATACCGTGGTGCCAGTTTTGATGTAGTGATACCGTGGTGCCAGTTTTGATGTAGTGATACCGTGGTGCCAGTTTTGATGTAGTGATACCGTGGTGCCAGTTTTGATGTAGTGATACCGTGGTGCCAGTTTTGATGTAGTGGTGCCAGTTTTGATGTAGTGATACCGTGGTGCCAGTTTTGATGTAGTGATACCGTGGTGCCAGTTTTGATGTAGTGATACCGTGGTGCCAGTTTTGATGTAGTGGTGCCAGTTTTGATGTAGTGATACCGTGGTGCCAGTTTTGATGTAGTGATACCGTGGTGCCAGTTTTGATGTCCTATATCTGTAAGTCGTCTGCTGAAAGATTGCCATGAGTAGCTTTACATTGCCAACTCTCTGGTTGAACCATGCGTGTCTAAATCCGGTCTGGAACAGAATTATTCTTACATTCGACACCCAGGTGCCCATCTCGTCGAGAGGTTTAAGCACCTTATAAGACTGTAAAGGGCAACGATTGTTGCCCTTGTGTAGCAATTTGAAACATAATTTTATTACTTCAGTCTGTGTGAGCACGAACATAGGAAGGCGTCATAGTTCACCAAGGATGGCCTTGTTTGACGCATATTTGAAGAAACTTTTGAAATACCACCGTTCAATGACCACCATGTATCTCAAGCCCCATATTTCCGATCCATACAAAGGTATCGGTGCTACTTTCCTATCAAATATGGTTGTCATATGTTTAAATAAGTCAGTTCTTTATTTTTACTAAATAGCCTGAACACAGAGACAGGCTTTGTTCGCTTGCTGTTCAAGAGTTTCACAAGCTTTTGTCCAAATAAGTCTGGAAGAAAACACTATCCCGAAGTGTTTGTAATATGTTGTAACGTTTTTTGGCTGTTTGCAATGCGTCCATTTTTCAAACTGGGTAAGGATTCCTCCGTTACGGAACACGACAACATTTGATTTATGCAGGTTTACCTCCAGGCCCCATTCACCACACAACTGTTCGAGGACATTGACGCTGACGACCAATGACGCTACTTCACAACAAAACGATGTCGTCGGCAAACGTAAGGAGAAGAAGATCCTGTATTTCTGGAGTGAGGAATATCCCATGGTTACATGATTTATATAGTTCTGTTGCAAGTTCATTGATGAACAGGAGAAATAGTAAGGGACTAAGAATACTTACTTGTCTAAGCCATCGCGAGGTATCGAAAGTTTCTGATAACTGATTGTCCACTCTATGACACGCTTGTACTGATGTATACATACTCTTTAGTAGCACAAGTAACTTTCTATGACATCCATTTTTGACATATGTGTACAATAATTTACTCCTATCAACATAGTCGAAAGCTTGTGTGAAGTCGATAAATCCGCAGTAGAATTGACCTTTCGTTCTATTTAGATACTTTGGGCACAGTGCCTGTAACGCGAAGATATGGTGTGTCGTACGGAATCCAGCTTGACATTCTGAGAGTAGACTGTTCAAATCATTCCATAGTCTAAGTCGTCTTTCAATTATTGCTGTAAAGATCTTTCCCATAACATTTAATAATGAAATGCCTCTGTAATTGGTTATCTCTTTCTTATCACGCCAGTTGGAGAGTGCCAAGATTACTCCAATATTCCATTGTTTCGGGACGACACATTCATCCAATATTTTGTTGAATAGCAGTTTTAGATACGGAGTGAGGAAACTTGATAACAGTTTATAAAGTTCTGGCAGAAGACCATCCATGCCTGGAGCCTTTCCACTTTTGAGGTCCGATATTGGCGATGTAATGTCATCCACAGATATTTTAGAGAGTCATTGCAATACCTTCACAGTCATTATATGTATGATGTTCCATGAATTCCTTGACACGTTCTTCAAAATCAGAATCGATATTAGTCAGTACAGGATTTAATAATGTCCTAAAATAGTTTTGACATTCACATGCTGCCACTGGAGAAACGGAATTTGTTCGGAATTGGTTCGTAACTTGTTTCCAAAATTCTTTACATTTCCAGCTGCAGTTGTAGCATTAATTTCATCTGCCATTTTCCTGTTGTACTGTGTTTTCATAAATTTGAAAGATTTTTGGCATCCATATATTGACTCCTATTTTTGTCACATCTGAAATACCTGAACTTGTGAAGGTACCGGTATTTCTCCAAGTTTAAACGGCCACACGCCAGGGTCGTTGCTGGAATCGTTGCTGAAACTTCGAAGAACCGAGTTTAAGTTGTCCAGGGGCAGCAACGATATCAGAGAGTTTACCAATAGCATGCTCGACATCAGTTGACAGATCGAACCCATCGCACTCGCTCTGCGAGGTCCTCGGACACACGTTGCTGTTTATTGCCCTTTAAGTTGTGTCTTGCTGATTTTACGACTATTTGCTTTTCCTTAAAGGAACAAATTCAACAATGATGGGACGATTGGTACACACACACACACACACACACACACACACACAGAGAGAGAGAGAGAGAGAGAGAGAGAGAGAGAGAGAGAGAGAGAGAAAGAGAAGCAAAAACAACCTTTATAAAGTTGGGTCACCGCCATGAGTAGCGTGCGTTCTTCAGGACACACTTCAGGTGCTTTGATAGAAATATAAAGACAACACCCTTTTGCACAAAACAAATAGAATGCCTTGGAAAGTGTGCATGCAGTAGGTCTGTGTGTAGAATTGTATCTTGTCTCTCCGTCGGTAGAGGGGGAGCAGAGGAAGCGGTATGTTGTTCACTGAGGACCTCGGCACGTCCTCACATTGCGGGAACTGTCTGAAAATGTGTGACCAGGATACCTGAACTATCCTTATTCTCTTTATTATGAGTATTCTGATAACTAGTTTTAATTACTGCATATTGGCACCGAAACCCATGTAACATTCGTACCTGAGATCCTGCTTCATGTTGGTGTATAACAGTCAAAAGAATGCATCAGCCTACAATTCACCAAACAGTATGCTCAGTGTTGCTATGTGATGATATATCCACAGACGTTTATCCAGCGTTATATGAAGTTACTTTTTTCTGTTGAGTATAGTTTGTGCTTTCCATCATTCAACATAATCTTCAGATATTTTACATCTTCTTTTAGTTTTGGCGTCATTCCCTCGAACCTTCGTATCTATTCTCTTTCTAAATGAGGAAACGTATCAGACGCCAATACTCAACGGAAAATAAGAACCACGTTTCAACTTGCTGTTGAACTCGCGGTTATACCCCACATAACGAAGTCTTGAGGCCGCGGAAGATGAAAGTTCTTCATATCGCTAACACAGATGATAAATTAAAGAAGCATAGACAAAGTCAGACGGATGATGGCATAGTGATGATATTGTGACGACAAGAACAGACGTCACGCCCTTGTATATTCCACTGCCTAATAAGACAACTTAGCTAGTTGATTGAATCGTCCTGTATATGATTATTTTGGTTTCTTTAGCCTCGGTAAAAACCCGCTTTCTACCAGTTCAAATACATTGAAAAAGCATCCATCAAAGAACTAAAGTGTTTGCTCCTGCATTTATCATATTATAGAAACTGGCAACATTAGCAGAAAATGTATCGTATGTTCACAAGGGTATAACATCAAAACATATGAATACCAAAATAGCACAAAAACACATACATATTTCATAATCAAGTTATGAACATATAAAAATACCGTATCCACTTTTCATGATGCAATATAAACTGAACTCACAGTTGATCATACATTAATCAAACGTGTATGGTTGAGCACTCATCTAAGAAGGACAATGTCTAACACACGTCACGAAGGTGCCTGGTACTCCGTGTGTTTGTAGAGCACATTATGATTTACTTGAAGCTCTACATTGACAAGATATGAAATGCCTTTGCTTTGTGACACCCCTCCATCCGTCTTGATGGCATTGCATGTTTTGTCTGTAGTATCACTGTACCGAGTGCGCTTACATATGACGACAACGACTATGGTGGTAAGGATAACTGCGGCACCCACCCCTCCGATTGCAGAACCGAGTACCACTGGGGATACATCGCCTGGAAATAAACACAATATACACAGCCAGATACACAGTCAGATACACACATGATACACCGTCAGATACACGGTCAGCTATATGACTAAACAACCGGTATTAGCAAAACTAGAGATGATAATTCCAAGTGCCATGGTGGATGTTTTAGACATTTATAGCATGATACTTGTGAAAAGACCTTGTCCTGTACCCTCCAAATGCATTCTTAAGGATATCCCCTGGGCTGAGTTTGTGGTTATCTCCGATTGATATAGTTTAAACTTTATGAATGACAAAAGAAGATAAGTATGCATCACCTGTGTGGTGTGTACTATGGTGATTGAAAGAGTTAGTATTACTGCGCCGAGAATATTTTGCGTGGGGATGAAAAACGCAATTTTTCGCACAATATAAACTGACGCAGAATATTTTCGGAAACTGATTTCAAAACATGAAATAATATTTCGTAGTATATAAAGACCCACCCGAGGAAGGATCTATATTCTAAACATAACACTTCAGGTTTAGCAATGTTTGCGTACACATACTTACATGTTGGTGACGAGTTTAATAAAAGATAATAAAAGCGTAAGATAAAAAATACGATCCGTGTCTAGATCAAGATCGCGCTTGCTACATTCGTTTCACATGTGGGTAACCTCTCTCAGGTCACACGTATAACTTATATTTACATTACCGAGACACTTTAAAATGAAGATGATCTTTACGTTGACTTCGTGACCAGGAGAAAATGACAAATGATAATTTTGGATGTTATCTGATTCACCTTCATATATCTTGACATCTGTTGTTTTTCTGGTCATATCTGAAGTACCCGTGGGATTCGTTGAGCTGAACCAGACTGATACATCTGGGGATGTTGATGAGGCTGAAGGAAATGTTGACGAACGGGATGATGTCGATGATGATGAGAGCTGGTTTAATGATGTGGATGTGTGTTTGGGTGTGGACGCGGATGGGGACACTGACATGGATGTCCTCGTGGGCGTAGGCGTGGTCAAGAGTGTGGATGTGGGCGTGGTCACCAGTGTGGATGTAGGCGTGGTCATAGCTGTGGACGTGGGCGCAAAGGACATGGATGTAGGGCTGTTTGTGGTTGAAGATGAACGGGAAGACGAAGATGAAGTTTCGTCAGGTGGCAGCGACGAGGAGTCTGTCACGCATGTTTCACAGTCTGCAACATCACAAGAATGTTTCTGCTACACTGTGTATTGATGTGTAATACTGAAATCTTTTGTTGTGGACAATACCACAGAAGTATATACGTGACAACCTGAACGTGAGCAAGTACCTCCAGAAACGGGATGAACAAATAGCATTTTGAACACACGTGTCCAACAGAAGTGCAACCAACCGCAAAAGGATTGTCAGTTGGGTCAATACGTCATGGGGAGAACCGTCAAGACAGCTCTTGCTCTGGAAGCCGTGTCACGTAAATATCGCCAGTTCCAGAATTCATGAATTATGACACCTGATAAACGCGCTATGTGCCTTGCTAATGTAGCTGCATTTAAATGCAAGCAATCAATGTCCCTTCATCGACTATATGGCTACAGATGAAACCTGAGTTAATCACTGCCAAACAAATCCAAACATAAGTGTCACTTTGAGTATTTAAGCTTCACCACTATCACATGAAGTAAATCAGTTGAAAAGGTTATAGAATCTGTGACAGTGTGAATGCCATCACTGAGGACCATCGCCTACAAGACATTTTTATGCTGCTCTTTTGATTCCTAACGTGAAGAAAGTAATACAAACGAATACTTACCGTTTGAATCTATGATCGTTTGTTAAATAACTGTTGAATAAAATTCTGAGGCTTACACTTTCAACTAGAAAGGTAAAATTAGGAGGATTCTCAATCTTAATTTCACATCATTTGGTTTACTTTTGCGTTTAATGCAAAATTCGTCGGTACGTTTTCACTGTAAACAGATAATAGTAGAGACGCCCCAACCCCACCCCGTTTCAGTTCTTCACCACACCATCCCCAGCCTCAAGCAAGTTAGATACACCTACCCATTGTTGCATTCACGCAATGGCCGCTCAAGCACCACTGAAATAAAGCAGATATATTATAGTCAAGAAATGGATTGTTTAACCGGACATGAATAAAAATTAATCAATCACACATGGTTCTTTACTACATATAAGGTGTTGCTGGGTTTGGATACCCAGTTACTGATGACTGGTCTATACTACCGACTGTATTTTACTTCGCGTCCTGTGACGTGTAAGATGATGTTAAGTACGTGTATGCTTGTGAGAAAGTGTACAAGCATAGTGATGAAACGTTAGTAGTGATGTGTAAAGTGTTATTGACACTGATGTGTAATGTGTTATTGTGTCGAGCCTATCGTTATCTCGATATAAAAGCATGGTTCAAGTACCAAGTTGCTAGTGTGTATTGTGTTGAGTGTACTGTGAGTATTCGGATACCATGTTGTCTCCACACGAGGTGCCGTCTGCAGCAAAGGTATCGATGCATCGATCTTCCCGGTCCTGGCACAACATCATGGAACACAATCTGCTCAGATCGCCATTATATGCCCCCTGCAACGATGAACATACAATGGAAATGATACATGCATTGTTAACGAAACCCCGGCCTCATTGTAAAGTGTTGGAAAAGTGTAATGAAGGTTTTAAAACGTCAGATCTTCACCATTGACAATGGAGTTTTGTGGCTCCATCCCAGGTTCTGTGATGCCATTAAAGTAACCGCATGTCACGTCACTGGAACGCACGAAGGCCCCGATAGAATTTCATGTAAACCGGTACACTGCCATCACCTCCTGACGGCGCAAGCACCCTGGAACATGTCATACCTTCCGTGACGTTTGTTGCTGCATGTAGCCACGACATTATACCTGCCTTCCAAGAAATGACGTTCACGGTAACATTAATTATATGATAGTCGCAGAGAGACAGTCTCTTGACAAACTTTTTGACATACCTTTCCTACGGATCATTACCGTTTGTGTGATGATCAAAACTGGGCGACTAGTGTTCCCAGAGCAGACACCAGAACCGAGTGAGTAGTGTTCCCGGAGAAGACACCGGGACACAGAGGCTAGTGTTCTTGGAGCGAACACCGGAACAGAGTGGTTAGTGTCCGTGGAGCGGACCACCGGCATATATTGAAACAATTAGGTCGTTTGAATGTATGATGTTTCAAAGAATCTTAGGAAAATGTTTTTTAGTATGATGTTTACTTGCATGTTGTTGTTGAGAACCTACCACACACAGTTGCGACTGGGCACCATGAGCTATCTGACACTGCTCTTGGGCACTGTACACCTGTCCCGGGAGAGTCCTGGTGACATCGCTCACGTTTCTTGCCTGGATCCACTGGGTCAGACACCCCCTCGACTCGCCGCTGAAACCATATAACTTGGTATACTGGTCAAACATTTTGTTTGGTGGAATTTTAGTATATCTTAGAATGGAAATGTAGTCAGACAATTCCGTTTATCCAGAAGGAATTTATTTCAGTGAAATCGTTCGGATTTATACATTCTGGATTAACGAATCATTCACTTGTATGTAGAAATGCCTCTCTGTTGTGTAAACTTCCCAGTAAGCTACAGAGCAGAAGACAGGAATTCCGGATTCAAGGGAAGTAACGAGTTGATATTGTAAACAATAAACTTCAGCGCATATTACATTTATGGAGGTATAAGCTTAGAAACCAGTGTGTACGCTGTGTCAATCCGCATAATTCAACAAACGCAAAAAAATGTCAACAGATAAGTAAACACTATTCCTTTAGTGGGTTACAAAATCCTTTTTATGCTCTTTTATGTCTGCCCTGATATTGCTGGAAGGTTTCTGAAAGCGACACAGAACCCAACACTCACCAACTCCGGCACTGCTATTAACTGCCATTGTAATTGTATACTGGAGAATGATAGGGTGTTGGACACAGATTGTCCATAAGGCGTCTCACCCCTTGTCCAACAGAATGCTGATGTATTGCGTCAACTTCAGGGTCGAGCATGGGGAGAAGTCATAAGGATTGTAGGTGTTGTTTTCTGTACGTTGGTAGCCGACCCCATCAGACATAATGTATCTGTCGGCAGAGGAACAGTTGTTGTTGTCACCATCGTGGTCAACTCCTAATCTGAAACAACACAGTGACGGTTAAGATGCAGCGATTGCGTCAACAACATTGTGTTTCTCACTTCACAGGTTACATTCGTAAATTTACTCTTTTACTGGCGTGGGAATATTTTATGTCCGCTTCATATATTTATCCCAAAAGGACAACGTGCCACTTACACATTTCAATGTCGAAGGGCATATTGGTGATACCATATCTTCTGCACGAGTATATGCCGATACCGCTGTTTATCACGTCTTATCACATGTTTCCAAATTACTACACAACGAATGTGGATAATCATTATCAGCTATTAATGTTTCACCCATGTCCCAGCTAAAGCACCCAGCTGTGAATGGATACCTCGTAAGGATGGGAAAGTCACGTTAACTCAATGCGCTCAGGCTGCAAGAGTTGTATGCTCTCTGGAGAGAGATTGATAGTACGATGTGTCATTGACATTCAATTTTTTAATAATAATGGTTGATGAATAATAATCTGGTCAAATCTGCTTATGAATCTCTGGAGACATTACTGAATAAATAGTTTGCACAGACTTCATCTGCGGCTTTGAAGGTTTGTGATGATACATGCACTTGATACCTGCCTGTGCGCAACTTCCTTGTCCGTGATTTGAAAAGAAAGTAGCTAAGTAACTGCTTACACAAGTACAACCGCTCGTGTGTTGCTAAGTGATGCTCTCAATGTAGAGTAGTGTCCAAACCATCTGCCACCTCATGTGTTGCTATGTGATACTGAGTAGAGTTGTGTCTTACTCATGTGTCAGCTCATGTGTTGCTATGTGATGCTGGATAGAGTAGTGTCTCACCCATGTGCCAGCTCATGTGTTGCTATGTGACGCGCTTCTATGTGATGTTATATTGATTAGTGTCTCACCCATGTACTAATTAATCTGTTACTATGGCGTGCTATATAGAGTAGTATCTCACCAATGTGCCAGTTAATGTGATACTATGAGATGCTATATAGAGTAGTATCTCACCCATGTGCAAGTTCATGAGTTGCTGTGATGATGACTGACATGAGGGCCTCCTTGTCTTCTATCACGGAGATACTGAAGGGAGGCAGGTTACACACAGTGGCGTAGAAAGCGATACCTAGTCGAACCAATCATATGCTTCACCATAGGAGTGAATCAGTGTGTTTAGTTTTACGCCGCACTCAGCAATATTCCAGCTATATGGCAGCGGTCTGTAAATAATCGAGTCTGGATCAGACACGAAATGCTTCACAGTACAATATATACCACGACGAGACCGGGGTACTTGGGTGTAATCGACTGAAAGGGATGGTAGGCCTTGTCATGGGGGCCTGTGGATACAAGTGGCAATTTCAGTCAGCATAACTATAACAAAGCATTTTATCACACTTAAAATATCTTAGCATGCAAATGTAAATGTAATTTTACATTGAATCGACTAATGAATAAAATTTTCCAGCTTCTTTTCTAAAGGGTGGAAATCGTAGATTGTCGAATTGATAGTCTTACCTAAGAGATCCCCTCTTTCATCGCCAATCTGGAAGTAGAGGTCATACCTGAAACAATGTATAAATACTTTAATTTACCAGTTGGCCATTAGGAGCCTGCTGCCTCCTGCAGGCTTAAAACCTTACAGGCCGTGCATGGAATCTGCAGGTCCATTTTGTTAAAGGCAAACCAATAAAAACAAAATAGAGTACACTGTACATAGTTTCACACTGTTTCTACAAAATTAATTAGCGAAGACTATGGAACGTAGAGTAAAAACTGGTTTTGCTATTCCTTTGCGCAAATCACTGAAATACCAGGAAGTGGAACTGAAAGTCATCGTAACATGATCGTAATCATGAATGGTTTTCGAAGGTTAATAAAAAAAAATATGGGTAAGATTCTGTTTGAAAAAAAGGCATTTATTAAAGACCTCAAGCACCTGCAAATATTTGAAACTTCCGGTGTAAGATTGAAAACATGTCGGCGTTGAAATGGTACCTGGCGGATACTTTTTCAACACTGGATTAATATCTAGACTCACATTTCAACGATAGGGGTCTTTGTTTAACACTGAATATTCACTCGACTGCTAATGAAAATTAACCCGGGTCACGTATTCATAGGATACTTTGTTTGAATGACCCTAGGCCTCGCTGTTTCTACACTGTGGACGTACTTCTAATATTGAAAAGTAAAGTAAAGATGTAAACGTGTTATTATACAAGGAGGGTACATTGTATCTGTTCAATAGGTGACCCGTGTTAATTTTCAACAGCAGTCGGGTGATTATTCATTGCTGAAAGAGACCACTGGCGTTGAAAAAAGTGAGTCACGGTAATAATTCAATGTTGAAAAAGTACCCGCCGGCTAAATAATCTTACACCGGCCTAGTGCAATAGCAACCGGCACTAGTCCTCCGAGCCGATATCATTTCGAACGCTGACCTGAAATGTCACCAAATGATAGCTTAACATCTGTACTCTACGTAGTCATCACATGTTTACACAGTTATAAAGTTGGATATACGGATACTAAGTGTACGTGTAAATGTCAAGATACATACAAGGGTTTTTAATAAAATAAAATAAAAACACCGGCATCGGTTTAGAAGCATTTACTGCCAACAACAAAACGACGGAGGTCACTGACACACATTTTACAAAATACATAGAACAACACAGATGACGTCACTATTGAGAGTGACAACATGTCGATATGTTCATTTCTGTATGTTGTCATTTATGGTACAATTGTTATGGTTGGCACAGGCAGGAAAGTGCATAATGGCACAAGCACATGTGACGAATGTGAGCCAGATATATGGTCAATAATGAACCCAAGTTCAAACGAGCCGTAGGTGATCAACTTCAACAGTTGAGCTACTTATGACGTCACATAACAACGGGCTTGATAATGGCTCGTCGTTAAGCATTTTGCGGGCATTATCAAGTTACAGTGGACCGCTCATTTCTGATAACGTGCGGTCGTTTTAATGATAATTCTATCCATTTTAGTTATAATATAAGGGTATTATAGAGAAAAATGAATTATACAATTTTTAATAAATTAAGAATAAAAACAGCGGCATCGGTTTAGAAGCATTTACTGCCAACAACAAAACGACGGAGGTCACTGACACACATTTTACAAATATAGACACGTCATAGAACACAGATGACGTCACTATTGAGAGTGACGACATTCGACCTTGACCTTTACTCATACTACCAACCGCCATTGTTTTCAGTGATCAACAACGTTAGACTTCAAGTCGATATTTTCATTGCTGTATGATGTCATTTATGGTACAATTGTTATGGCCGGCACAGGCAGGAAAGTGCATAATGGCACAGGCACATGTGATGAATGTGAGCCAGATATATGGTCAATAATGAACCCAAGTTCAACCGAGCCGTAGGTGATTGAACTTCAACAGCTGAGCTACTTATGACGTCACCTAACAACGGGCTTGATAATGGCTCGTCGTCAAGCATTTTGCGGGCATTATCAAGTTACAGTGGCCCGCTCAGATCTGATAACGTGCGGTCGTTTTAATGATAATTCTATCCATGTTAGCTATAACAACGCGGTAGAGATGAACATACTCGAACATACATTACACTACTAGTGATACCTACGCCGTAAAGATCATGAGATGATCGTGGGCTGGGAGGTATGAGGCGTTCTGTTTGAGCTGGAGAGCACCGTCTTGGAGTTTGTCTCCATTCACACGATACAAATCCTGGTATTCCTGGGACTCGTTAAGACGGACTCGGCGAAGCCATTCCCCCTCTTCTGACATCTGGTGGAAGATAGGACCTAGGCTTTACAGGTTGCAAAAGGGTTAAATCAGATTTATCTTACTTAAGATGAACAAATAGATTTGATTTTTGTCCCCTGTGTTCCACGGTGATTGACTAGTGAACATATACCGAAATGGATTAAGAGTACTGAGCGTCTAAAATAATATGCATCTTTTGACATTGCCTCTTTATGTATAACCGGAAGTAGGGCGTGTCTGGGCGGAGACGAGGAATGTTTGGGCGGAGACGGGGCATTTCTGGTCATAGATAGATGGGGTATTTCCAGTCAGATATGGGGTATTTCTAGTTATAGATGGGGGTATTTCTGGTCAGAGATGCTGTAGACGTCAAATCGTGTTTTCGGTGATGTTTTACATCTGCTTCTCTGGGTATGTGTAGGAACTCTTCTGTCGACAAGGGAGGTCATTCTAATCCCAGCACGTTTTCCCAGTGACTTCGAGTCGAGCCATGCGAGTGTCTGAAACTTCGGTAAATATCAATTTTATTAATTAACTAGTTTCCTGTTTCCTTCATGGTTCAGTGAAGGTCCATCCTACCTATCTTTCATTTACGTAAGTTTACAGCTGGTAATATTTCATTTGATATTGCAAACTGTGATTTCTCTCGGCCACATGGCTTTCGTGACTCGCTCATGAAAATGGCCTTCGCGTGCAAGTTGTTTGTGTGTTTCAGTCAGCCTAGAGGTAAGTCAGATAAATGTAAACCAAGTCACATGTGCAAGAAATAAAGTCACATGAAATAAAGTGAATGAAGACCCAAAAGAAGACATCTGTGCTTATGAGGTTATAGATGTGTATTTTTGGCGTTAGTTTGGGTATGTTTGGCCGGAGGTAGAGTGTGTTTGGCCGTATGATTTATATGTTTGGAAGGAGATGGGATATGTTTGGCCGGAGATGGGATATGTTTGGCCGGAGATGGGATATGTTTGGTTGGAGATGGGATATGTTTGGCCGAAATGGCCACAATGAGTTACATATGTGTTGATTGATTCATGAGTGTAATACTTTTCCTTACAATGTATGAAGTCGGCAGTTGTCTTACCTAGCGTGACTAACTGCATGAATATCACGCTACCCAACACAATCTGGCGGAGGTCTTCTTCCTTATACAAACGTTGTCTACATCCCCTTACTATTAATTCTAAACCAAAACACATTTCCTACTCGACCGTCATGTACGAAGGATCACTTGTCGTGTGGTGTTCTTTCAAAACCACGCCCACATTGATGTCCGAGGTGTTGTTTTAGTGGAGCAGAAAACTTGGTAAGAGATCCAGTTTCTCACCTCTATCATATAACCGATCAGGCGAATATTCATTCGGGGGGAAAACCTTTTATATAGGACGTCAATCTGAAAACGAAATAAATCCACGTACAGCAAATAATTTGTTGGTAGACTAGCGCTTAGTGCCTGATTGTCAGAGCCGTAACTTAAATTCGTGGATATACTTGATTAGAGGATCGCAGAAATTATCATCCTTTCTCGTATGACGTCACGAAGCGGCACTTTTGATGCACGTACAATGCCACGCCTCGCTGACAAAAAAATGGTTCCAAATGTCCGCATTACACGTAAATACACGAAATCTAATCATCAACCACTGAACAACGAGCCCTAGATCACTAATGCCACCGATACCAATTTTTATTTTTACCAAACGACAGGTAAAACAGGTAGCACCAACCTCCTCACGTCTTGTCGTCTGCTATCTGTCTGTCTGTCCTTGTTCTTCTGATACAAGCAAATAACTTTACTTTAAGTGAAAAGGAATCCCAACCTGCTCAGAGATTCCTCAACCAGAGCAAAACTAGAAAACACTACATGATCCAGGGCGTTTGTACAGTTCCATGTACAAGCCTATATCCACATGTGTGCGTCTGTCATCTTACCCCATTCACAACATATCCGTAGTATTGACGTATTTCTTGTAGTGTCTCCTCTTGGCGTAGTGTTTCACTACTCTGTGTACTTCTGTTGTACCACCTGTTAACAAAGGTCAAAGTTCATTTTCAAGCACTAGCAACTACATTACTCCTGCACGAAGTGTTCAACATCGTGCTGGTTCACTGAAGCACACGGTGCTAATGCACTCATCTATTCTTGGCAATGATATTTTACAATTTATCATATTCCAAAACAGAATCATGTTCGAAAATATGTTTCGAACTCCATGCCCACTTGAACTCAAATCAAAAAGTGAAATCGGAGCTTTATCGCTGTGGTATTTTCACGAGACGTGGAACAACGCTTGGCATTTTGAAAAAGACAAACACTTTCCCTCTGTCTTGACAACAAAGACATATACACACAGGTAATAGTCTCACAAAGGTTTGAAACCCGAAAGATATCTTCATCGTGTCTTTTGACATAAAATTTTCCAATTATTTCTTTATTAAAAATTCCTTGGAAATCTATGTGGGAATTAAGCAGAAGGTTCGACGTGCTGTTCTGATTATCACAGAAATGCGTTATTTCGAGACGGGATGAAACGTGTTGTGCATTCAAATTCCGTAGGAACAGTGACCACAGAAATTAACTTCAAGACCAAATTCACGCTTCGAAGAGTTTAATCGGTAATGTGGACTTCTGACCTGCTGTAGAGGTAGTGCTCTATGAGGACAAGTACATCCACGTAAATGTCGTCAGCCTGGCGACGTTGTCTGAGGATGTCGTCAGAATTATTGATATCAACGTCTTCAAAAGGGCGTAAAGCTAGAAGGAAAAACACTTTAATAACCTACAGTAAATACCCTCAAACATATGTGTCATTCAGCACAGACCAATAGGACGTAGCAGGCAGTACATATTCCTCACACATTAATGTCATTCAGCACACACCACCAGGAAGTAGCAGTTGCAGTAAATACTCCTCAAACATTAGTGTAATTCGGCACACACCACTAGGACGTAGCAGTTGTAGTAAATACTCCTCAAACATTAGTGTAATTCGGCACACACCACTAGGACGTAGCAGTTGTAGTAAATACTCCTCAAACATTGGTGTCATTCAGCACACACCACTAGGACGTAGCAGTTGTAGTAAATACTCCTCAAACATTGGTGTCATTCAGCACACACCACCAGGACGTAGCAGGCAGTACATATTCCTCACACATTAATGTCATTCAGCACACACCACCAGGAAGTAGCAGTTGCAGTAAATACTCCTCAAACATAAATATTATGTGTCATTCAGCACACACCACTAGGACGTAGCAGTTGCAGTAAATACTCCTCAAACATTAGTGTAATTCGGCACACACCACTAGGACGTAGCAGTTGTAGTAAATACTCCTCAAACATTAGTGTAATTCGGCACACACCACTAGGACGTAGCAGTTGTAGTAAATACTCCTCAAACATTGGTGTCATTCAGCACACACCACCGGGACGTAACAGGCAGTAACACTCCTCAAGCATTAGTGTCATTCGGCACACACCACCAGGACGTAGCAGCTGCAGTAAATACTCCTAATACATTGGTGTCATTCAGCACCATATGAAATCTGTACATGTGTCCTTCTCAAATGGCAGCAGGATGTGCCTCCAAGAATGAATTCGTGTTAAAGATAAGTGTTATCTATTTGTTCATCATTCATGAGGACTTTAAGAGGAGGCATTATTATGAAGGTTTATTCGCAACATCTTAATGTAGAACTTAATATGTTTAGACAAGATGCCATTATCTTACCTCACACATGAATTTCGTTTTCTGATTCGCTAAACGCTATTCTATTATTTTCAATGAATGCCGCTTTCTGATTCGCTAAGCGCTATTCTATTATTTTCAATGTACCCCGCTTACAGGCGACGTAATATTTTCTAAGTAAGTGTAAGTAAACTTATCCTCAGTACATTTCGTTACACTCCATTACTGAGTCAAACAAAACCTTATGGGAGGTCGCGTCAGGTAGCCTTTGAGATTGACCAATCAGAACACAGCTTACCAAATCGCGAAAGTGCACATTCGCACATACCTCTTGAACTTTTTATCTCGAAAAGGTTCGTACCAGAACGATTCCAAATGCTATTTAGCGTACGATCGCTTCCGAGTGATGTACACGGCGTACATACAGCCATGACAACGATGAGTTTTTGACAATATTCAAGGATGTTATCTTGTGGAAATATTAGCTAATGGTAACCATGTCAACAGAAATCCAAAAGCGTATATACTGCAGGTCAAATAATTGTGTTATATGCGGATTTTTGTTTGTGGAGAGACCTGTGTCAGTGACCTGAATATTTTGAAAGTCTCTCCGATCCCTAGATAGTAGCCGTTGTCTGATTGGTTAAATCTATTTAACCGTCTCGCGTTTGATTGGACGGTCATTGGCCACTCAAAGGTTACCTGACGCGACCTTCTACTAGGTTTTGTTAGACTCAGTGGTAGATTGTAACGAAATATACTGAGACTAAGTTTACTTAAACTGTATTTTCAATGTACACCGCTAGGAATACCGAACTCTTCTGGTGCTTTATGATAGTACTTTTTTACCTCGAATAACACTGAATCACGCATCAAGCACGGAAATTACCAATGTTTTGCGATTGAAAATCGGTGGAAGGGAGATAACTCTAAATCTGTTTACCTTGTGTCGTCTGCAAAATGGCGATTCGCCTCGCATTCAACAGAAGTGCTTCAAGCAGTTCACAATTATGATTCAGGTGTTCGGTCAGATAAATACGTTGTTCACTGGACCCTTGGGGTCCATGGGCTCATGTACCCTCCGGGCTCGGGGAACATAAACAAGCCCATGGCCCCCAAGGGACCAGTGAACATCTTATATTGTCTACCCGTCTACCATTAACCACCAGGACGTGACACTACCAACAAACGTGTCATTCAGAAGTGTCTAGAGCTTGTGTCACTTATATACGACAGGGGCAGAAGTATCAAAGACCCTCCTTATTTCAGACAATCAGTGTCGGTGTATCTCAACTGGACGACACGTGCACATATAACTCACGTGGTATTTTGTAGTCATAGTGTTGAGTAAGGTGCGATACATCAGTTTGAAGAAGCTTGTACACGTCCTGATACTGAACTGTTTGTGACAGCATTGGACTTTCACGCTCCAGGCTGTATATACTGCCTTCCTCCGTCATGAAGGATCCCGCCTGGTTTAACAGAAACGTAATTGTGTCTGACATTAACGCGGATGCAGCAGTGATGGCGGTACCTGGGTACTGTACTAGTAAGATAACCAGCCAGGAGCTTTTGACACTACATAATTACTGTTGGCGGAGGGCAGAGGATGATTGGGAGTGGAGCGTATGAGGTGCATGTGAATAAATTGTTTCACTGCTCTTAACAGATAGCACCTCAGTATCTCGCATATTTATAATAGTAGAGAAATCTATACTCAACCTACAATGTCATACCTATATCTTTTTGATAAGGGGTTGGGGGTGGGGGACAAACGAAAGTCTACTAGGATATTAGCCCGTTGGTGTTCATGAAAAAGATACAGTATGTTGAAATCAGACAAAATAAATATGCGTCATGAGCTTTCAATGTTCCAATATCTATGATCAACATAACGAATATTAGACCCTTTGTTCTAGAGAGATTCTTTTGGGTACAGAGATTCCCCTTTGGGTACAGAGATTCCCCCAAAGAGAGTTTGGAATGAGCGTACCTTCACACAGGAGTGTGTTCGTCAGGTACCACAGCTTCCTTCATGTCCTGTTTTATCCCATAGCTGAAGTTAATACGACTCTCATTATTTTCCACCAGACACATGTTTGCATGTTATAGTTCAGCGTCGGAAAACTGTGTCTTTAAAAAATAACGGCAGTTAACTATGTATAAAATGCAAAAAAACTATCGGAAAGAATATTGGAAATGATATTCTGTATCAATGGAGTATTTGAACCTGTTGTGTCTAAATATACACCGGAAGAAAACATTAATCCTGGTCGTATAGCCTCTTTTTGCCCATAAAATATTGTTTGATATTGAGTTTCGATACGTTTTGTTTGTGGAAAGGGGAGAGTCTCAAATAAATTGGTGTGGAACTGCTGAGGTGACTGTCTTCCAATTTGTCATTAACAAATTCAAAGCCTGTTTGTTTTCTTTTAAGGAGATGTTTGCATACATGAATTATCCAGGTAGAGAGGAGCTTTTGTCTTTCACTCACGACTGAAGCACAAGTGAGCCGGTTTAATTTGGCAAATGTATTCAGAATGAGAGCGATGGAAATAGATTTTACTATTTCACATAATACGGCATTATTGCCTTTGTTGTTAAACATCTTTGTTATAAGTTATTTTCATTTTGACGTATAGTGATACTCCTGTGTTTTGATTGGTGCATTTGCTGATCAAAGGACCAGTTCATTTTTCATCAAACTTTACAGAATGTACATTTTTTTTAACCTTTTCATGATTTTTGACTCGAGCTAATTTTCATGGGAACTGTCTCCAAGTTATTAGTGTTTCCACCCCAATACCCTTCAAACATTGACACAGGTACAATAACATCATCAGACATTAACACTGATAAGTAAATAGTGTATGTATTTATGGAACTGGAACTACTTTGTTTTGGAAAAGTGTGAATAATATACCCGCTGCTAATTAAGTCACTACTTTCCAATCTAATCAGTAAATCGTCTAAATTGTGTGTCACCCTCAAATGAACATGGTGTTTACGTGCGATGTTGACTTGCGCAGTTCAAGGCGACAATAAAACAGTAAACCTCCACACGTCAAATGCGTTACTGAAGTAACATTTGCATGAAACAAGAACATGACTATTCATATGATCCTAATACTTACCGTGCCTGTCACGACACATGGCTAAGATTGCCTGTGAAACCAGATCTCCACAAACATACGTGTCACTGGTGTTGGACACGACAGCACTTGACATTGTGAATACTAATCTGTGTATACAGAGACAACAAAACCCTTTCCACTGACGTTAGAACTTTCTGCTTAAAGCAGAATCATTTCTACAGTTTACTATATCCCGAGTATGTGTTTGTTGCACGTCATATTAAGCAGTAGGAATGCTGCATAAAGTGATCTGCAAACAATCGTGTCGGGACCAGACAGTCTCGTGATTGACACTATGATAACTGAACATGTGTTTATGGATCACTGTCAAATAGTGATGATACCTGTGACACCCTTTGCTTTCCTCCATATGCTGATATTTCAGTTCTGGGAATGTACAACCAAGTATAGACACTTATAGACAGTTATATATCTATAATAACACAGAGACCCCTTCCTGCATCATGCTATCCCTCTAAGACTGGATGTGCTTATGTGCTTATACCACACCCAGCAAGATACCTATGTGTGAACACGCAACATCCTATAATGCCATTACATGTGCTTATACCACATCATGTAACTCCATGTAAATCCTGTAAAACCCCTACATGTGCTGCTACCACATCCTGTAACACACCTACATGTACTTATACCACACCCTGTGCCACTGCTTCTTGTGCTTATACCACATACTGCAACGCCCCTACATGTGCTTATTACACATCGTGTGCCCACCCCTACATGATCTTATACCACACCGTGTACCACCCTACATGTGCTTATACCGCATCCTGTACCATCCTTACATGTGCTTATACCACATTCTGTAACACCACTACATGTGCTTATACCACACCGTGTACCACCCTACATGATCTTATACCACACCGTGTACCACCCTACATGTGCTTATACCGCATCCTGTACCATCCTTACATGTGCTTATACCACATTCTGTAACACCACTACATGTGCTTATACCACACCGTGTACCACCCTACATGTGCTTATACCACACCGTGTACCACCCTACATGTGCTTATACCGCATCCTGTACCATCCTTACATGTGCTTATACCACATTCTGTAACACCACTACATGTGCTTATACCACACCGTGTACCACCCTACATGTGCTTATACCACACCGTGTACCACCCTACATGTGCTTATACCACATTCTGTAACACCACTACATGTGTATACAATCTCCTGTGAAACTGCTACATCCTGTAATGCCACCATTTACCTACATAACTTCGTGTGCTCCAACTACACTATTACCGTATTTTTAACAATTCTACATATTTTTATACCATATTCTCTTGCAAAACTACATGTGCTCATACTACATTTTCTTAAACCGCTACATGTGCTTGTACACCTTTTTGTCCTACCCCCCTACATGTGCTTCTACACCTTTTTGTCCTCCCCTGGTACATATGCCTTTTCTTCATTATTAAACGCCCTAAACCATTACGTAAAGAGTGTTTCTATAACAGCCCCTGTTATTCTTCTAATTCTCTGGTGCAATACAGGCTTCTACATCATATGAGTGGGTGCCTGTTAAACAGTTCATTATGGTCCCTGCAGGACAAAGAAGAAGATGTGGATGTCCTACCACCAGCAGCTGCACTGTGTTCTCCACGCGGTGACAGGAAACCCTCATGGTCATCAGTGAAGTGTGGTTGTGATAGAACTTGGTCTGAAATCATATCGTATCTTATGGCATCGCTTTCGCCAAGGCAACATGGATGTTCTCACGCGAGAACGTTTTCGGTACATTTCACTAGATTCAGTGAACATGCCTACTGCTAGACACATATTAGAAGATCCTGCGCACTAAACGCATTTGTGACAAGAGAGGTTTAACGAATTGAGTGAGTACACTTGGCTGCTACAGGTAGCTTGACGATTATGCACGTGCAATACATGCTAACCGTGACATGAAATCAACACCGCTACTGATTAACACCTGTCTCGGTACTGTGTAACACCTGTCTCGCTACTGTTTTACACCTGTCTCAATACTGTTAAACAGATTTCAGTTGTAGTAAAAAATGTCCAAGTTAGGAAAACATGGGCAAATAGTTCATTCTCCGGCAAGATAGATCGCATACAATGTTATCATGTATATGGACAAAAATTGTGCAACCAAAGCAGATTCTCTTTTACAAAGTAGCCTTACTACTGGACTCTCAACGGCAACTTTAAAGCGCATTAAGGCAGAAGGTGATAGGAGTGCGAGTGGACCTACATTTATCAGTCCCACCAAGTTGCGCAAACCCAAAACTTGCAGTTACAAACTTGATGATTTCGACCGGTGTGCAGTCCGTCAATTTGTACAAAGTTTATATGGCGTGAAAAACAACAACCCACTCTGGATACGATGTATGATATGGCAAAGTGCCAGTTGAACTACAAGGGTTCTAAGGAAAGTTTTCGAAAAAATCTCAAAGACATGGGGTTTAGGTGGTGAAAAACGCAGTCAAACCGTAAACTTTTAATGGAGCGTAAAGACATTGTTTCCAAGCGTTTGCAATACTTGCGTGCAATAAAGAAATACAGAGAAGAAAATCGAACACTCGTCTTTATCGATGAAACATGGTTGCATGTACACCACATTGTCCCAAAGTGTTGGCAGCTTGAGGATGAAGTCGTAATAAATGGGGTTCAACATCCGTCTGGCACCGGACCTCGGCTTAATTGTGGTTCAAATGCTTCGCTTGTTTTGATTCCAAACTCAAATCAGCAGACTATCATGACGAGATGAACTTTGATAATTTTTCCAAATGGCTCCAGGAAAAGTTGATCCCAAACCTTCCACTACACTCTGTCATCGTCATGGATAATGCACCATATCATAGCAAGCAAGTGGACAAATGTCAGACAACCGCCAACAGAAAAGATGACATAAAAGCGTGGCTACAAAGGCGCAATATCTCATTTGATGAGAAAATGCTTAAAGCCGAACTTTTGTTTCTTGCAAAATCCAACAAATCGGGCCCTGTCTACAGAGCAGACACGATGTTGAAGCAACATGGTCATGATGTATTACGTCTCCCTCCATACCACGCAGAACTAAACCCGATTGAGTTAATTTGGGCAAATGTGAAAAATTATGTCGCTTCACAAAACTTGCAGTTCACAAAAAGTTCCTTAAGAGTTGTCATAAATGAAAGGGTGTCTGCAATCGGTGCAAAAGAATGGTCGGAATGTTGTAAACATGTTAAAACAATTGAAGATGGTTACTGGCAACGCGAAATCGCAGTAGCACGGGAAATTGACAGACTAGTGATTGCCTTTGGACTTGCAAGTGATTCAGACACAAAGACTGATTCAGAGAGTGATAATTAAAGCATAAATCACTAAGTCCGCCTGATTTTCCAGCATTGTTGTATCTTGTATAATAATTGACACATACTATATCAGGGGCCCCTTTCACAAAGCTCTCGTAAGCCTAAGATCTCGTAACATTTCTCGTAGCATTCGTACCTCCTATACCATAACATAGGAGGTACGAATGATACAAGAAAAGTTACGAGATCTTAGGCTTACGAGAGTTTTGTGAAAGGGGCCCCTGGTTTTTACTATTCCCATACTTTGTCATAAAAAAGAGTAATCATTTGTGAGTTGTCTGCATTTTAGAATGAATTTTTAGTCACTGATAAATCTACTGAGTCTGGTACTGAGTAATCCCCAAATCGACAAATTTGTGTACAAAGATATTTCTCACTGACTTATCACTGTCAAAAGGTATTTTCAGTTTTCTGTACACAATTTTGGTGACCATAATAAAAATATGACAAAAATTAGGAAATATTGTTTGAGTACTAACCATTTCTCTGGAACTGGTTATATAAATTTCCAAGACATGTATTCCCGGTCGATCACCAGCGGAATTATGGACGAAAATCAGCCCGTACAGAGAAATAAGAACAAAATTATGGGATAAAAATATTTCCCCCTTGCTACCCTGATTTAGCCACCACCATTCAGTAACGGATAACTTTTAACATATTAAAAAGTTAAATGAAACACAATTAACTATATGTAGTTATTATCTATTTAATATTTAGCAGACGAAAAGTCAACTTTACCCATTAAAACAACACCGCATATTCCTTCGAATGATAAGACTGCAATTTCAGGCATAAGATACTGATATTCCACGCTAACCTTTAGTTAAGACGAAGACAAATAGATGATTGGCGCATTGACAAGCATTTTAGATATTCAACAATTTTGTTAAAAAAAACCCAGGAAAATGTCATTTGCTTCGTGAAATGGATCGGTGGTCCTAACCATATTTGCTCAGTATATTGTGTTGATTCAATTCGTTGGGATTGTACCTGTTCCCAAATCGAGTGTGCTATAACAAATTCAAGCGTGAAACGCACGGGGAAAATGAACTTCTCGATATTTATCAGACAGCCTGTCTCCCTCTTGTTTCAAGTGGATCGTTCTGTGGGGCGTTCCCAAGTATGCAAATTGGGGTCATTTGTTAGGTCGTGGATCATCTTATATGTGTTTACCAGTACTAGAGCTCCAGATCTCACAAGGCTGCCGCTAAGTTGAGAAGTTCACGTACTGTACATAGTTCCATTAACAAACCCTTATTTGCTGTAAATACAATGGTTTTGGACCTGGGCCTCTTTCTATATAATTCATTAAACCGTAGATTATGAAGTAGATACATTGATATACATTTTGTTTACCCGAATCGGCATCGTACTCTTTGTGACGTAACTTTCTCTCTCGACTCCATTAGGGGTGTACACCGGGGCGTTGGCGTCTACATGGGTGTTGGCAGTCACGCTGATGTTGTAGGCCTGGACACCTGTTCTGATTGTGAAGGATAGTGTCACCGGAAGATGACAGTCCCGGCTCTCCTGTAGACTTTGGGGTGAAAAGCTGACAGCTGCTTTGATTCCTGAGAAAGGAATAAAAAGTGGTCATTTGTAAGTTAACAAGGACCGATATGTCTTAAGACTGAATGACCGAAAACCCACAGACAATGAGCTTTGTACGAGCGTCCTCTCCACGGCTGGCTGTCGTATGTATACTCGGTGTGCCGTGTTACTGATAGCAGCTCGTATGCCACTGTCTACCCAGAAGCTGCTTGGTACGTTTAACATATAATTCATTAAAGCTGACATGTCTCACCGGACAACCGTACACTCACCACTACCTCCATGTACAGCAGGGGATAGAGTCAGCACCAGGACCACCACAGAGAGCGTATAGGTCGACATCTTGACTTCAACCGTAAACCGCGGGCATTTGGCCCTTTCACAGTGGTCTTAACTAGGTTAAAGGAAAATTCTATCTCTGTCTGTGTGTCAGTGTAAATATGGAAATATAATACAATGCATACTGAGAGTTAACGTAACTGATATGGATAAATACGCTCGAACTGCGACGTGTACATGACGATCATGCTTGAGGTAACATCTCGTCTCAAGCCAAGTAGACTTGAAGACAAAACAGACAAAATGAATGTTTATTAAAGTTTCACCGTGATATAGAATAGATACCTTACGAAAAAGACTAAACGTTGAGCCACTCCTATTAGCAGTTATGAGAGGCCAACTTCTGTAAAATGTACACAAAGATAAAAAAATATTTGTGTTATATAACGATAACTTTTATGATGAATAGATATAAAGCTGAATCAGGTATCAGATACCCTAGTGTATACATATAAAACTTTCGTCCAGAAAGAATACAACGACACGTTTTGGCAGCAATAAAACACACATTTGGGCTGGGTAAGATATAATATAGCTGTTGAGTTTTGAAAGTAGACCAATTCTTTGAAAGACTATGGAGGAAACGAATAACAAAAGGCAAGTTAGTATGCACACACAGAGTAAACTAATCTTATAAACCAGTTCAGAGGGACAACTCATTGTAGTTCGATATAACCGTAGTTAGATATACGTATCTTGAATAAAATAAATGCATCAAGTGGCCGGGGCCAAACAAATGGCCGTCATTTCGAGTTTAATGTAATTTACTGCATAATGAGTAATCATTATCATAATGAGTAACCATTATGTCGGTGTTAGCATCACTTTGAGGTTAGGTCGACGTGGTATGGTGCCATGTCCTGTTAGTCCTTGTCTGTCGACCAACTACACATCGAGTCTCAGTACCGTGGCGGCTTCCAAGCTGACCAGCTATTTTCGAAAGCCCACTCTTAACACACTGGCTACGATCAGTTTTAAGACCTCCCACGGCTACGAACGTTTCGAGAATTAGGACCCTGGTCTGTAGTTGGCGGACTTGAGTGAGCGAGGCCATTAGTGGTCTCCTGTAGGGCTGATTGTCTGGCTCTTCGTTACAACTAACAAACGGCTCTCTACCCCAATGTACCTAACATCAGTGATGTGGTATCTTATTTGTGTTCAGGTCTACGTTGACCCCGTTTCACATCCTCAGCGCCATGACCATCTCAGCTTCACAATTTTATCTCAAGAATAAATCGAAAGGCTCTTAACAATAAAGAAATTGCTGTGTGTATAACGTAAATATGAACTCATGGGAGACATAGCACACCGTTATCTGTTTGCGACAGGTCATCTTGAGAATTTGCCAGGAGCGAGAAAAAAGGAAGAAAATGGATAAACATTGCTGGTATCTTATGATATGGCATGACATGCAACAATAACTTATTGGGTGATTCACGCAGTCATGATGTTGATCTATTAAAGGACTGGTATATTTAAGCGTGGCATGGCAGACTAAACATGTCAACAAGACTCATTGCAACATGTCACGGAACGTGTGAACGTCATGTGACAAGCGGGACTGGAGTTCTATGTTTCACAGATGATCGCAGTATGTTTCACGATATAAACTAGAAACCGTAGCAACGACGATCAATAGATCCCTAGGAGAGCGTTATAACCACTAGGCCACCCCACCGTCTACAGGCGTCTACGAGAATGACTTCATTGCACCAAACAATATCACTCATTTCAACATTGCCTTTGCATTGTTTAGTATAAACATCTTAATGTGACCTTATGTAATAGAACTGTACTCATCTGAACAGCTAGTAACAAAGAGATGAAGGTATCTCAGAGTCACGGACTATGAGTGTCATGTCGTGTCAAACTACTTGCACCTCATTCTGAGTTCATGTTATGAACTCAACTCAATAGTGAAAAAGTAAGTTACGAGTATTCAACAAATAGACTGCTTCCGCTACTGCACAAGTGATATGTCATCGAAAATTTTAGCCATCACTTTCGTTTTGAAGCTTAAGCCTACCATATTGCTTCTGTTGGTACACTTCCCTTCGTTCAAGCCATTACTGGCACATCTCAATGTAAAATCAGAGTGAAAATTTGCGGATTTCCGTTCTATGAAGTAGTGTAAAAATACCATTAAATTATTTTTATTGCATTAAGTCCTTACCTTCTCACGCAATTTTCAAGCGTTCCACATTTGGTAAAACATTACACTGATTTCAATCATTCTGCAACAGGAAGGCACAGCATAGATGTAAGTGGCAGTAAGGTGTGTCTGTTATAAAGATCCCAAATAATGACTCTTTTCTGTAAAATACTGAAGAACATTCGTGATCATGGCGAATTTTCTATTCTAAAAAGGTAAGGCCTGGGTTATACTGTGTTCTGATACAGGAAGTGTGCAGTGATGGCCATAGTGCTACAAACAGTTAATATTAGAACCATATCTAGTCGATGGGAGCCATCGGTATCAGTACCCATCCCCGTCTGTCACACTCTCTGGTTTCGGTGAAAGAATATACATCTTGAGTGTTAAAATGATTCTGTAATTTTTGTTTACAGAAAGCGAAACGAGCAAACATTCTAGTCGCATGTCCAACAACTACAAAGTAGTTGTCGCATGTCCTACATTCGGTGATTAATGAATCTATATCGTTGCCAGCTACCATACCATACTGTATGGTTGTCATAAGATGTGAAAAACACCAATGAAGATCCGCAGCAGAGATACCATTACTCCCATTTTAATTGGACTCAGCCACGTATGTACATGATATAAGAGCGACTGACAAGTACATTAGAGCTAGGAACCAAGAGTTATTTTGGCCAAGTACAATCATGTTCCTAGGACTTGCAGTCTGTATCTCTGTCGGTAAGGTCACAGTGCTGTTATTTGGCCATAATTCAAACATTAATATCAAGGTGAGGTTAGAATATACGATTACTGTGACTATAGCGTGGACATCACTTACAATGAAGACTCGTTAATATGACATCGTCTGTTCTAGATAATTTGTCGCATTATCGAATTCTGAGTGCAGATCACATTCGTTGTCAAAAACAGGACAATCATGACTCATGTGAAATTTACAACTGAAAGGATATGCATGTCAAGATATTTGTGTGTGCGAAACCACAACGCATAACTGTAGGTCAACGTGTCAGCTCCGATGTAGAAATTTGAGTAGAAGGGCCATAGATTTGAAAGTACTCCCATATGTTAAAGAGCCAAGTCAAATTACTACGAGGGCAAATTTAGGCAATTGGTATTACGAATGCTTTGCTTTGCTTTGCTGGAATGCTGAAGAATTAGTGACTGTATATATAAGGTGAGACAGAATTCATTTGACATTTGCAATTTATAGTGAAATTTATTTCAAACTTTTGCACTATTGCAAAAGGTTTATTGTGGAACGGGTAAAATGGTGTTTAAACTTTGAAATGGAAAATTCTTAAGTTCCTTGACCCTGAGACAATCAGTCAGATTTATTGCAGATTTCTTCACATTTAAAACTTCAAGCCAAACCTGCAATGAGGAAATTTCAGATTGAAAATTGTTTTGAATCACTATATTGATGAGGGAGTCTTTGGACATTAAGTTTTAGAAATGGTTGAAGAGGAATGTTCAGACAAATTCGAAATGCAAAAAAATAAATAAAATAAATAAATAATAATAAAAAAAATAAAAATAAAACTGAAAAGGATGGAAATGAAAACAAATGAGATGTAGAAAAAAGAGAAAAGGAGAAATAAATGAAAAATAAAAATAAAACTGAAAAGGATGGAAATGAAAACAAATGAGATGTAGAAAAAAATAGAGAAAAGGAGAAATAAATGAAAAAGTTTGAAATGAAGAAAGAAAAGGAAATAGATTTTTTAAGAAAAATAGAAATTTAACTGAAAAGGTAAGAAAATTCATCTCCACCCTCAAATGCTTCCTCTTTTGATATTGAGGATCATGCTAGACTGGTACCACCTTTTTATGAGAAAGAAGTAGACAAATATTATCTACATTTTGAAAAAGTCGCTGAAAATCTCAAGTGGCCCACCTCAAAACATGTTAAACCTGCTTCAAATTCTTGTGGCAAGCAGTCCCATTCTTTTCAACAGTCTAAGCCTAACAGTGCCAATGGTTCTGATCCTGTTTGTGCATATTGTAAGAAGCCAGGTGATTTGAATTCTGCATGTTACAAAACTCCAGTTTAAAAAATCAGGCCGCAGGTTACCCAGATGCTTTTGTGTTCATCGCATATTAGTCTTTCTTACCAGCTGGTTCTGAGGAGAGTTTTTGTTTGTAAGAGTAAGTCACCAAATTCTGTAGTTCAGAAGGAGTTTTTGCCCTTTATTTCTAACAGTTCTGTGATGTTTTGCTTCAGGGTATAGGTGACAATTCTGCACCTCTCCATTTTGTGAATTTGACTTCAGATCTGATTTTAGGTGAGGTGAAAGTGCTTGTGTCTTGACTCTCTCCCAGTTCATGGTGTTTATTTGTTGAACGGTGATGACCCTTGGAGTTATACTGGAGTTGTGGCATCATTCGGCCTATCTACATCTGTCAGTCTTTTCTTCTGTTTGTAAACATCTGACTGACGACCCGTCGTGTAACATTCCGTATAACTGTTTCTCACTCTCAAACCAAGACTTTGGTGAGTTTTGATATTATATTTCTGACCCATTACTTTAAATATGACTCATTTGCATTGTACTAGAATCCTCTCTGGTGAATCGTTGTACCTTGCTATTTGTCTGCTCAATACGTAATATTGAACATTTTAAACTTGTCTGTGTTATATTTTGCTGGTTCATAGGGGATTTCTTATACCCTTTGTCACGGCACATTATTACCCGTAACAGTGTGTGTCTTACATTGTCAAGCTGTTATGTCGTTAAGTTGCAGTGTGTGTCTTACAATGTCAAGCTGTTATGTTGTTAGGTTGCAGTATATGTCTTACAATGTCAGACTGTTGTATAATGCATGTGTTGTTAGGTTGCAGTGTGTGTCTTACAATGTCAGACTGTTATGTTGTTTGGTTGCAGTGTGTGTCTTACAACGTCAGACTGTTATGTTGTGGACAAAACCAGTGTTGGTAAGGACAGACGGGAAGAAGTACTGAGTAATATACCTCTAGTCATTTGCATCCAACATGTGAACATAGACCATGTTTCTTCTATGAAGACAATACCTGTCTGTTTCAGCCTGCACGGTGGAAGGTGTGTCCTACGATCAAGGGTCCCAGGACCTGGTGTCCATCACACACGAGAAGAACGTCAGTCTGACCGGGTGCTCAGCAATGCTGGTATCCTTGAATACATGTGGTGAAAGTTACTTCTTCCTGTCTTCTGTGTACAGTTATACACTCCCCTACTTCACAATAACTCTCCCGGGACAAGGGAACACGACATATGCGATAGGTTTTGGATCAGACTATCTTGGCCACGTGTCAGCTGTTAACTATATGTGTGGATCAGGTCAATGGTTTTGGGTGTCATGGGAAAATCGGATGATCACATTTGGACTGGGGTTACTGGTAGGCGAAGAAGAGATTCTACGGTCAGACACAGTAGATGTCGACCCAATCACATTCTCAGGAATCAAGACTATGGCACAGGCGTATATTACTGTTGGTAAGCTGTAAACGTGCGCCTTCTTCTAAGTGAAAGAATGTGGTATAGATGTGGAATGTCTCTCGTGCAATACATACAGAAGGGATTGGGTACTTCTTTGCTTTTCATGAAAGGCTGCTGATATACCTGTATATGTAGTCTGGTTTTGATTCCACCATTATCTGAATGGTTTATCGCATCTATAAAGATCCACAAAAGAAACGTCGCCTCTAGGTATGCTTAATCTGTGGTTAAATAAATAATATCCAGATTGTTTTGAGGTAATGGTTACGAAGAGGCAAGTTGGATAGTCGTCGTGAGTAGTGGTTTAAGGATACATATACTGATGAAGGTGGCCAGGTGGCTGGCCACTGTTCAATATTCTGTGGCAGCACTTTACATTGGCCAACTACGTTTTGTGCTTGTTTTTCACAGAAAAGAGCGAATGTGTGTCTGATACCACTACAACCACCACTACAACCACCACTACAACCACCACTACAACCACCACAACAACCACAACAACAATGATCTCTACGACCACATCATCAGGTATCAAGCTGAAATCACATGTGTTTTTACACTTTCTTGAACTACTCGGCTCACGAGTCGCCCAGTTTGTTAGTTAGCTAGCTAGCTAGATATTAGGTTAGGTAGGCTTAGGTAGAATATGTGTTGTTGATAGAAATATATGTTTTCTTCTCGCATAGCCATATCCAAACAGAGAACAACAGATGAACCCAGTTCTGTCGAGGAAGAAAGGCCGAGTGTTGTCGACAAAGACGGGGCGGATGGGGCTGGAGCTAACGTGGTGGACGTGGACTTGAGCAACACAACTGATGTGGCCCAGATGGACTCTGGGTGTAGCCCGGGTGGTGTCGTCAGCGGCCTACTGCTAGTCACAACGCTTGCATCCCTCATGTGATATACTAAATCCCCCAACCAACATGGGGCTATATCCAGAGAACCAGACCTGTGGGTGTATATTAAAAGAAACCATGGACACAAATCAGTGTCATAAACAACATATACCAATACAAATTCATTTTCTGTTAAATGCATTCACTTCACAATAACAGTGTTTGTTTTCTTTACATATATTACTTACCTCATTCAGCATAATACACGTCGTTTTGAAAACAGCATTCATGAAGGTCCGGGGTAGAATAGGCCTACAGCAACCCATGTTTGCCATAAAAAGACGACTATGTCCTAAACGGTGACTAACGGGATCGGGTGGTTAGACCCACTGACTTGGTTGACACATGTCATCGGTTCCCAGTTGTGGAGATCGGTGCTCATGCTGTTGATCGCAGGATAATCATGTCCAAACTCGATTATTACAGACCGCCGCCATATAGCTGGAGTGTGGCGTAAATCTAAACTCACTCACATTTTTGAATGAGAATATAATAACATCAGGTACCAGGCGGACTATGTTGGTTGTCAATAGCAATGGGCCACTCCAGGTAGAGACCTTCGCTCACAAACCACCAAAGATTCATAGACACGCGCTCTTTCTTCACCCGACGGTGCAATAGTGCAACGTTCCTAAAGTCAGTCACCGGAACAAATACGGAGAGAGTGTATGACTCAGATTACAATACTTCCAATGCTTTTGAAGTCATTTACTCTGGCAAAATTACATGTTGACGTGAACAAGAGTTTTACCAGAATTAACAATTTCCGCGTGTAACGTAAAAGCTATGCAGCACTGGCTGGGCTATTTGTGAAATACTCGTAAATTGGCCCTTTTTGAAATGATAAATTTGATCGTCAGCACAACAAATTCTGTGCAAAGAAGGTAAAAACACCTTCAGTTCAAAGTGGCTATATAGCATATTTATCATAAAACTAATACATTACCTTGATACCTTGTCGCATTGTCTGTCATGTCCACTTATGTCATAGAAAACTTTGATCCAACCTTACCTCTACCAGGTACTCACAATACGCTGGAACATTTGAGCGTCGTTTCTCAGTAGACTCGTCAAGTTACTTAAATATCTTCAACATGTTTAGTTCAGGAGACTGAGCTGACTATTGTTCAGTCTAAGTAAACATGGCCCAAGCTTTATTCGTTACACTCCTAAACTGGGTCTAGTAGATTCATGTCATTATCACTTGAATAGGCATAAGGTGGATACCATCTTTAAACGGTGTAGTTACGATCTTTGAAATGTCAGCTATATTTCCAGTTGTTGTATAAAGGCTCGAATAGTCCAAAAATGACGTCATCAAACATCTACGTGACCGCATTTCGTTAATGGCCTTGGAGAACACTATGGCGGTGACGTCATCTCACAGAGGGTGGGGCTGAATGACTGTGGTGTGACACATCTGGGACCGACTGAGGGGTTCAATGACCGCGCACCTGTGGGACACCGACATTACGCCAACGAGCACCTGCGTGACCTCATCAGTCTAGACGTCTGACGTGGTTGGTGACGTATCGGGGTTGACACCCCCCGAGGTAACTCACTGAGGTCGATGACCGGGCACCCGTGGGAAACCGGCATCACGCCATCGAACACGTTCGTGACCTCATTTTCACCGAACACCATGGTGGTGGTGGCCCCGTGGGAACCGGCACGATACATCACGCCATGGCATCATCCCATTCTTTTGGACCAATCAGCAAGTATCAATACTTACTGGTTTACATACCAGTTTTATCCGGTCTTACCTATATAAACCCCATCATGAAAACACCTTGCATCGCTCACATTCCTGAACGGGCGGGCGCCCATGTTTATGAATACAGAAAACATATGTGTCAGATGCTCGGTTTGAACACGTCGCAAGCGCCCGTGAACCTGTCGCGCGTACAGGAAATATGTCATGGCTTAGAGGGCGGTTGTTTATCATCGCGCCTAGGCACTTATAAGATGCTTATCAGACGTCGTAGATTTAAAACAGAAAACACATTTGCATGGTTTAAACGCGGGCAGTTAATTCGCGCGCATCCGTTAACGCTGTCGCGTGTACACAAATTGTTTGTCATAGCGCCCCGTTAAAATACCGCATCTTAAATATATATTAGTGAATCGATTTTAATCATGTTTCTGTCGACTGTTTTGAGTGTACGCGTACGAGGCCGCTCGCAGTGTTACTAGGACGGAATTGTGAATTTGCTCTGGCTAAATAGGATTGAATGAATGCCTCATGATAAGACATTTTAAAACAAACATAAATATATAACTTGAATACACTCATATAGTGATGTATAGCTTTGGTTCTAACTTTGCTCTGCCCTATAGCTGCCGTGTACGTGCGCTTCCTTAGACTTCCATCAGGAAAGCGACAGACAACGTATTGATGTAAATAGTTGCATGTTCCCATGTTCAATGGACAACTCCCTGTGCATCATCCACTTGACACACACTTTGTGACCAAAGGCAGTTACCACACATTAAGAAACACAAAAGGTATATAGATTTCATGGTTTATTAGCTCCGTTTTCAAATGAGTAAAACTATGGGATAGGAGCACGACCAATATTCTACTGTACATGTCTTTATCCTTCATCCTCCTCCTGTCCTTCGCTCTCTGTCTCAGATAGGGTGTCTGTATCATCTTCATCCTAAGTTAACCCCTCTACCCAAGCCTTGTATTTGAACAATTTGGAAAACACATCATCATACATATTATTGCGGCACCCGTGGCGAGCCACCTCATCGTGGTGGGTGCTGGGTAACGCCAAGAGCTCGCCCACACCCCCGTAGTGGACCAGGGGGGATATTTGGTCCACCAACCCGTTTGCCGTGAGTTGCGGCCCTGTGTCGGTGGAGGTCGGGAGTCTGGGGGTTGAGGGCACTGGGGGCCTGTGACTGCGTTCCCTTTGCTCAACACACCCCTTTGACCCTTACTTTATCTAGACGGGAGGTTGAATGGGCCCGGTTCAACCAATCGGCTGGTCATGCCAAGCCCTGTTCATGGAATCTATATATATTTATCATTGCACAAGTATAATTTGAAATTGATGTAATTTTGGTCTTGGTTTTATTTTTATAAACATGTTTGATTTGAATTATGACGTTTAGAACTTTGCCTAGAGTCTTATGCCCAGATGGCGATGGCTCATGGGCCAATCTGGTGGATCAATTATTCCATAATTCTTCTGCTGGAGTATATCATCCGGGTATCCTTGGTGCTGCAGGCTGGAGGCCCGCTTGCTTTAGCATTGTCCTTGTGATACTCCGTGGTGGGTGGGGAGCTCGGATGATCAAACCTAAATAACTCACCATGGCTTACGAAACCCCCACTAAAAAAAGCAAACGTCCTCTTGAAAATGACCCTGTTGATGACCCCAGACCGTCTAAACACATTGACTCAATTGTCTTTGGGACCAAAGATAATGCGCCTTTAAAGTTAAACCCTTTTGCCGTGTCTAAAGGTATCCAAGGCATTGCCGGTGATGTAAAGAACATTAGAAAATTACGTTCTGGTGCACTGTTGATCGAGTGCGCCAAAAGGCAACAGTCAACGAACCTTTTGAACACTGATACTTTTGTTGGCATTCCGGTTACTGTCACGGCCCACAAAACACTGAACACGAGTAAGGGAATTGTACGTGATCGAGATCGCTTGCTGGCAGACATGTCTGAACTTGATATCGCTTCCGAAATGAAAGATCAGGGTGTATTATATGTCAAACGTTTCACAACCCGTAAAAACAACACAACTATTCAAACCAATACCTATCTGTTTTCATTCTCATCACCTACTGCTCCAACATCACTTAAAGCTGGATACTGTAATATCAGTGTGGAAAAGTACATTCCAAATCCCCTTCGGTGTTTCAAATGCCAAAAGTTCGGCCACGGTGTCAATACTTGCACATTGTCTGTTGTGTGTGCTCAGTGTAGTGAAAAGACACACACAACAGAAGATTGTGACAGTAACGTCAAAAAATGCACCAACTGCTCAGGCGACCATTCCACATTTTCAAAACAGTGTCCTATTTGGAAAGAGCAAATGGAGATAAACAGAATAAAGTTTACTCAAAATATCTCCTTTTCTGAGGCAAAAAAACTGGTAAAGAGGTCTGATCTTCCAGAAAGTTATGCTACCGTAGCAAAAACATCATCGGGATCTAAATCTAATACTACATCAACCACAGGCTGCCAAACTACCTTGACTTGGGTAAATTGCGATTCTCCACAGCTTTTGTACCCTGCTATATCATCACAGACTGAGGGATCACTTCCTAGTACCTCAAAGTCTTCTTCTGATCACAAATCATCATCTCAGTCAAACTCAAAGTCTCAATCAACAGCTGATAGTCAACAAACGGTGAAAAGTAAACCGAAGCCAAAGCCTGATGCTTCAAAACAACAAAGTGGCAGAGCTCGTAAAGGGTCACAAAATAAAATTCAATTGTACAATAAGTGTGGGTCTCTTGAAGACATGGACTTTCTGAAAACGTCCATTCTAGGGCACATAGCTTGTCTCCCTCCAAAAGAGTGCGGTGTAGATCCCCAATAAATCCCCCCAAAGATACTTTATTCCAATAATATTCAGGCCCCCCTAAGTAATTGAAGGAATTACAGCAAATTTGAAGGAATTGCACCTCAAATGTAAACAAACGCAGCCCACTCGCGAAACAATTGCAGCGATATAGGTAATTTAGCGGTAATAACAGAAACACATCGGCCCTATCGGAAGCAATGTCGGTAATACTGGAAACACGATCGGCCATCTTCGGAGATCTTTCGGTCGCGAGCGGAAACTCACGCAGCAAAACATGGCGTCGTTGGAACAAGCATCCGTCTCGGTGAGATTTATTTTTAGTTCCTGCTATTACAATTTTATACTTATCCATCTTTGACCACCCGTGTTGAATGCGTTTAGGTATGAGGTGTTGTCGGGGCAATAGCTTATGTTTTTAGGAAAAGATAGCCACTCTAGGAAAGTGTCACAAGTCATGCCCCTGCAGTTTGTTTACATCTGAACATCGAAGTCGTGCCGATGATTACGAACGTGCGCCAGATATAACATCATTTTTTTTTTTAAAAATGTGTTTAAATTTGTCAATTGCACTTCATAGCAAGACAAATTATGGCTCATAAACTTCTTCATGGCGCACGTTCATGATGTTCGTAATCATCGGCACGACTTCGATGTTCAGATGTAAACAATCTCCAGGGGCATGACTTGTGACACTCTTCTGCAGTGACAATCTTTTCCTAAAAACATAAGTTATTGCCCCGACAACACCTCATACCTAAACGCATTCAACACGGGTGGTCAAAGATGGATAAGTATAAAAATGTAATAGTTGGAACTAAAAATAAATCTCACCGAGACGGGTGCTTGTTCCAACGACGCCATGTTTTGCTGCGTGAGTTTCCGCTCGCGACCGAAAAATCTCCGAAGATGGCCGATCGTGTTTCCAGTATTACCGACATTGCTTCCGATAGGGCCGATGTGTTTCTGTTATTACCGCTAAATTACCTATATCGCTGCAATTGTTTCGCGAGTGGGCTGCGTTTGTTTACATTTGAGATGCAATTCCTTCAAATTTGCTGTAATTCCTTCAATTACTTAGGGGGGCCTGATATTGTACAGTGGAACTGTAGAGGATTGAGGACTAATTGAGGACATGAATTACAGCTATTAGTCCAAGATTTTATACCTTCAGCGATATGTCTCCAAGAGACATATTTAAAACAAACAGATACATTTAATTTTCGTCAGTTTAATACATATCATTGTTTTTCACCTCCGGGTGATCGGGCCACTGGCGGATCATCCATTCTAGTCAAACAAAACGTTATTCAAAGCCATGTTTCACTTAATACTAATATGCAGGCTGTTGCAGTGAGAATTACGTTACATGTAGCGTTTACGCTATGTTCTCTTTATATTTCGCCGTCTTCGACGTTTGCTAAAACTGATCTTCAAGCTCTATATGATCAGCTCCCGAAGCCCTGTATTATAATGGGGGATTTAAATGGGCACAACCCACTCTGGGGTAGTGTAACTACAAACACTAAAGGGAAATTGTTGGAGGACTTTTGTTCTGACAATGATTTATGTATTTATAATGATGGTTCCAACACATATTTACACCCTGGTACAGGGACCTATTCTGCTCTTGACTTGTCACTGACAACTTCCGAACTACTAAATGAATTCGAATGGTCAGTCCACGATGACCTCTGTGGAAGTGACCATTTTCCTACTATGTTAAAAGCTGTAACACCATCCGATGTTCCTCCATCATCAAGACGAAATTTTAAAAAGGCTAACTGGGCTTTATATGAAACACTGTGTGCTGAAAAACTTAAACCTGAACGTTTTATTGACGTTCCCGATGCTATTAAATGCTTTTCTGATGAACTGAATTCCATAGCTGATGAGTGTATACCAAAGTCCTCTGTAGTTCCACACATAAGAAAACCATGGTTCAACGATGAAAGCAAACAAGCTAGGAAGGCAAGGAAAAAAGCAGAACATTATTTCCGTCGCCATCCTATGGTGCATAATTTAAATAAATTTAAAATTTTAAATGCTAAAGCACGGCGTACTTTTAAACAGAACAAACGCCAATCTTGGCAAAATTATGTATCCAAAATAAATTCTCGGACACCCATGTCCAAGGTATGGAACATGGTCCAGAAAATCAAAGGTAAAGGTACTAAATCTACTGTCCATCATCTTAAACATGGAGATCAATTACTTACTGATAAATCAGATATCGCAAATAAACTGGGCGAAACTCTCGCTAAACACTCTTCCTCTTCTAATTATTTACCTAAATTCCAGCAGTATCAAAAACAACAAGAAAAGAAAACTATTAATTTCAATTCTGATAATGGGGAAGATTATAATGAAACGTTTTCTATTCATGAACTCCATACTGCTCTTGATCAAGCTCATGACACTGCTACAGAAGCTGATAACATACATTATCAACTCCTGAAGCACTTACCAGAATCCTGCCTAGAAACTCTCCTAAATATTTTTGATGATATTTGGACATCGGGTAACTTTCCTCCGTCATGGCGTGACGCCATAGTAGTACCAATACCTAAACCTGGACGTGATCATACGGATCCGTCCAATTATCGTCCGATTTCATTAACAAGCTGTGTTTGCAAGACCATGGAACGCATGATAAATAATCGACTTGTTTGGTACTTGGAAACTAATAACCTTATCACAGATATACAATGTGGTTTCCGTAAAAACAGAAGTACTGTCGATCACTTATAGCGTTTAGAATCATTTGTAAAAAACGCACTGATTAACAAACAACACGTTGTGTCTATCTTTTTTGATCTTGAAAAAGCATATGACACTACTTGGAAATATGGCATTTTACGAGATTTACATGACTTCGGGTTGCGAGGTCGTTTGCCTGAATTTATTGCCAAGTTTTTAAATAACAGATTTTTAATTCCAGGTCCGCGTGGGCTCTACCTTGTCTGATCGTTACATTCAGGATCAGGGTGTTCCACAATGCAGTCACTCTTTTTAGCATCAAGATCAACAGTTTATCTAAAGTTTTAAACTATTCAATTGATGGGTCGTTATTTGTGGATGATTTCTTGTCGTGGTAAAAATATGCATACCATTGAACGGCAATTGCAGTTGTGTTTAAACAGGATTAATAAATGGTGTCTTGAAAACGGCTTTAAATTTTCTAAATCGAAAACTAACTGCATACATTTTTGTCGAAAATACAAACCACATAAAGACCCTGAACTGTCTCTAGATGGGACGCCCATTAAAGTTGTGAAGGAAGCCAAATTCTTGGGTCTAATCTTTGATTCACACTTAACGTTTTTACCACATATTAAATCACTTAAAACTAAATGCCTGAAAGCTCTTGACTTGTTGAGAGTGGTTTCAAATTCAAAATGGGGAGGGGATCAAGCTACTCTTCTCCATTTATATCGATCACTCGTTCGTTCTAAACTTGATTATGGCTCCATCGTCTATGGTGGAGCCTGCAAAAGCAATCTTAACCTTCTTGATCCTGTCCATTCCCTTAAACCAAATGCCTGAAGGCACTCGATTTAGTATCCCTTAAACCAAATGCCTGAAGGCACTCGATTTATTAAAGGTTGTTTCAAATTCAAAATGGGGAGGGGATCAAACTACCCTCCTTCACTTATATAGATCACTGGTCCGATCCAAACTTGATTACGGCTCCATCGTATGTGGTGGAGCTTGTCAAAGCAACCTAAAACTACTTGATCCTGTTCACCACCAAGGCATACGACTTTGTCTCGGTTCTTTTAGAACCTCTCCTATCGGCAGTCTATACGTCGAAGCTGATGAGCCTTCTCTCAACTTACGTCATATCAAACTATCTTTGCAATACGTTACAAAATTAGCTTCTAATGAGTCTAATCCCGCATTTAATTGTGTCTTCAATCCTCTCTATGAGGATTTGTATAACAAAACGTCTTCCCTTGTTCCGCCTCTTGGGCTCAGAATTAAGCCATTTCTTGCTGCTTCTCGCATTGAGCTGGAAAATATAGCTCCCTCCCGTCTTCTTTCTTCTCCTCCTTGGCAGTTGGTTCGGCCACAAGTTGACCTAACGTTAACTACATTTAAAAAAATCGGAAACCAATGAATTACAGTATAAATAAGAATATAGTCAATTGAAATATAAATATAACAATTATAGATCCTTATTTACAGATGGGTCCAAGGACGGTGGCGCAATGCGTTGTGCTACTGTCACTGGATCCAGAACAATATCTTCTATATTACCAGACAATAGTTCTATTTTTACAGCTGAAGCTAACGCCATATTAACAGCCCTTAAATATATTCAAAGACACCCGAAACGTAAACAGTATGTAATATATTCCGACTCTCTTTCTCGCCATCAGGCTGTTAAAAATATGTCTTGTAAACATCCACTTTTAACAGAAGTTATTGAATTGTATAATGATCTTGCGATGTCTTCATGTAGGGATCTCTGGTAACACATTGGCTGACCTTGCTGCTAAAGCAGCACTCAACAAATCTGTGACACCACTGCCTATTCCTTACAGTGATTACAAAGCCACCATTAGGTGTTATATCCGTGACCTGATGCAGAAGAAGTGGGACGCCCAAGTAGGTATAAATAAATTACATCAGATAAAACCTTACATTGGTTATACCCACTTGGGTTGTCAGTCGAGATTTGAAGAGGTTATTCTACGACGATGTTGTATTGACCACACTAGATATACACATGCGTACCTGTTAAAAGGTGAGGATCCTCCTTTTTGTATCCCTTGTGATGAGAGAGTTACGGTCAAGCATAACTGCTTGACTGTGTTGAATTCTCCATCACAAGGGATATGTATTTTACAGTTGAAACAATGAAGGATCTTTTTAGCAGCGTTAGTTTTCATTTAATTCTTGGTTTTTTAAAAGAAATTGATTTTTTTTATTGAATTTTGAGCAATATGTTTCTGTAAAAAGATGTATTTTAATAATTGGTAGTTTGGATTCGTAACTAGAATTGTCAGTGGCTGTACCCTCAAAGGGGGTTGAAGTATTGTAAAATTATTGTCCTCCTGAGAGGGTACATAAGTCCAAAAACATTGATAGTAAATTTAATTCTACCAGGTTTTTAATCGTAGTATTCCTGTTGTTTTAATTTTGGCTAGCATATTGTACACTCGCCAGCAGCTGAAGGGATGGTGTAAATCCAGCTAGTGCCCATGTAGGTAGCAAAGGTACTTTAAGTCCCCATGGTCCCTAGTATGGTGATCTACCTTCAGGTGTTGGCGATCTATAGCCTGATTTTATTGTGTATTGTCCAAATGGTGATGTTGTTTTTAACTTTCCATGCTAGTTTTAATTCCATTTGTGATATTCTAGTTATTTTACTGTCCTTTGCCGACAGATTTTATAATATACATATAGTCCTCTTCTTTGTTAAATGTCGTCACGATATGGCTGAGATATTGCCGATGTGACGTTACATATTAACTCACTCACTCACTCACATATTATTGCTATCTTTTACTTCTGTTACTATTCTTCGTGTCTTTGGGCCCCACTGCATATGCTACAGATAAGTAATAAAGCGAGCATACGTCTCCTTAAACGCGATCCAGGTTAATTTTTTTCAGTCTGGTTTGGATTACGTCCTCGCTAAAACCTCTCTTCGTGTACAGCTGGCGTTTCTCATTCAGTACATCTCTATTCTGCTAACGTATACGTGAATACATTTGGCGGATACCTTGCTCTTCGAGATCAGCCATCTTACTTTTCCTGTTGTTGACATTGCTTAATGATTCATCATCATCATAATCATCCTGTTCCATTTCAGGACATTGCTTGTCGTGTAAATGTCGTTTTAAGTTATGGTTACTGCTAAACACTTGACCACAATAGTCACATTCTGACAGAGGACGTGGTCTCTTCACATCAGAGTCGTCTTCCTCCCATTTCCTTTCAACTTGGGGTATTCCAGGAGGGCCCCCATTGGACTTTTCGGGACACCAGTTTCGCCTGTGTTTTTGCAAATCAGAAGGATCTTGAAACATGAGTCCACAGACATCACAAGATGGCATGGCTAAGAGCTGTTCTTCACACGTCTGCTCACGATGAACGTTGAACTCTGACTGAATCGTGCTAGCTTGGAGGTTTCCTCTTAAACTGAACGCATCAGGACAAAGTCGCAAATGGGGAGGTGTTTGGGGTTTTAGATCAACCAGCAAGTGTCCATAAGGCTTCTGGGTAACCCTTTGAAACTGGTTCATGAAATGGCCTGTGTTACCCGGATACATTTGCCTCGCCAAAGTCATGATGGGTTGTGTATCAATAGGATTATTAAAGAGAAGTAGATAATGACAATTCTTTCGTTGTGTGGGATCCTTACTGTAATACAAGTTTTGGTTCGAGGCAATGACTGAGAGATTGCGATGATGACTTCCTTCTGTAAACAGATCTGTAATGCGTGGATCTTTGCTCACTGTGGACATTAAGTCGTCAAGCACAACGACATTCACCACATGAGGGTTCAGAAACTCATCTCTTTCCAGGTCAGTAGGAATGCCTTGATGGAATTCAACGTAGGGATAAACATGACTTTTAATGACATTATATAAGGGCTGCCATCGTTTGTAGAGCCATAAATACGTTCAGGATAAGGTTTAATGTTCAATCTTCCTAGAAGCTGCTTCACCAAGTAGGTTTTTCCACAGCAGGTCGGCCCAGAAACAATCATGGTAAACGGGTGTAAGAGTCTAAATTCTTCCTGGGTATTACTTTCCGATGAATGTGTTTTTCACTAGTGGTGGCAACTGCGGCGGCGGCGATGGATTTTCAAAATCATTAATGTGCTTATGTTTCCTGTGTCTCAGCATAACATCCTTCCTTGAAAACCGTCTCTGACAATCTGGACATGTTACTTCCATGGTGGTCCAAGTCTAAATGAGTGGCAGCCTCACTAGCATCTATTTTTATCTAAAAATCTATCTTCATTTTCTTTCTTGATACTGCTTCCGTTGTAGTTCCCCCTGGCTGAATGAATCTTTGCCTTTCTCTCTTCAACTTTGCTTTCGCCTGTTCGACCACTTGTTGAGAATTAATTTTAGGTTGTTGTTCTGAGGTTTCTTTTCGTTTATCTTTCTTCCACTCTGGATCGTACAGTTCCAAAAAGCGATCCACAGACATCATGGCAGATTTTTCTCCTCCACGCATAATGGAATGATAAGGATCTCCTTTCCCTTCAGCCTGTAGCGTGTAAAACCGAGTCCATTTTCAGCATCGGGTACAAAGAGTTTGTATCGTGGATTATTCATAATGAATACCAAAACGGGAGCGACTTAAAGTGATGTGTCACTGTCACTGGTCCACGACTAAATGAAGCAAGATTGTCCTCTTAACTGGCCATCCATGGCTTGGTATAGTATCACTGCTAGTCATGTAAAGCCATAGCTTTAAGCCAATGCTCTATTGAATAACCAGGCATTTTGAATGGCCTCATCTCTAAGTGCATTGACAAACTACGATAGGCATGTTACTGGAGAAAAGACTCTTCCAAAAGCTGTGTGTCGTCCACAGACGGTGAACGAATCTTCGTAACACGGCTAGATAATTATTTCTATCATTTTTCCTAAGGAAACGACGTCTTTCATAGCGAGTGATGGGTAATCTTCCTTTTAATAACCTATTGATAATACCATTTACGCCAAGAATCTGTTCTCTGTTCATGTCTAAGATGTCTTGTCGAATTTCCTCAACATCTTGAAGAATTAATATGGCCCTTAAAAATGCGTAATGTTTCAACGCGTACCTGGCCATAATTCTAGAAAACAGGTTTCTGTCTGATCTCAATAAGTAAACCTCTATTTATACACAGACAACAGATGTACTCTCATATTCATTTATTTTCCAACAATAGACAGTATTTTACATTACAAATCCACATGACTACCCCAACGGGCCATCTCTGTCTGAGGGACTCCCACCAGAGTCAAATAGGGACAGTTTGGAGACCACTTTTCATGTTCGACCCTGGGATGATCATCGACTTCACACTTCTTGAGAATGACACCACACTGAACACACATGCAGGCATCTCCTCTGAGCAAGTACACAAATCGTGCCTGGGCGATGTGACTAGGACTCTGTTTCGTCTGTACAGGCCAAGACTGAAAAGAATTCAGCCGTTCTTGGAACTGAGGTTTGAGAGGAATACTGTCCATACATAGGTGCCTATCATCATATTCGGTCTTGTCTGTCTCTAGTCCCAGCAATGTCATGGCTTCTGTCTCTCAACATTCCTGCAGTGCTTTGCAGAAGAGGGAGTAAGTTTGAGGTCCTCGTCTCGGAAGTATGGTGAGAAGTTTTCTGACCCTGTCAAAGGACAGTTTCTCCATAATGTCCGCTTTCATGAAGTTATCGAGCACACCAAACTGTACCAGTCTGTCGACAACCTACTCTCTGTATAGTTTGCACGAGGCAAGAATAATTCTTCCTCAGGGTATCCCGGTGAGTAGCTTCCATTTTCAAGAGGGAGACAGAGAGAGACCTGGATGTCGTCTGAGTATTCAGGAATGAAACTGATGCCTAATCCGAAATGAAAAGGGTTTTATATATTCCCACTGTCAAACCGGATGAAACCGGTTGATCTGTCTGTATGTTTGCTAGGCGTCTGACCTAAAAATACACCCATGACTGTGAGGACCGCACAAGGTCGTGGTGAAAATGAGGTTAGTGTTTTCCAAGGCCATTGACGAAATGCGGTCACGCAGGTGTTTGATGACGTCATTTTCGGACTATTCGAGCCTGTATACAACATCCAGTCAAAATTAAATATCAACAGTAAACGCATGTTGTAGAGTATATATGTGCCCATCAACAGGAACCAGAGTTCCAGCTCTGTGATAATCAGTTCCACACAAAGCTATAAATTGTTGTTCAGAGAGCAGCACCATCACATTTGTGGCAAATGTCTGTCCACTTTCAGCACCATCACCTCCCTAACTACTCGCCTCTAAAATCCTTCCTTGTACGATTTGCAGGCGTCCTATTCTCATTCACACATGACTTACAAAGCTTCTGTTTTTCCTGATGAGTCGAAGACTATAAATCGACATCAATATCTCCTGGATTTTCTGTTGTAATAAACCTGCAGTCCAATCATGCAGATAAGTCAGAAAAGTATGCCGCCAACTCGACGACTCTTGCCGACTGCGAAGACAACCTGTGTCAACTGGCTATGTCTGTTGTAGTGGGTTACCTTTTATGAGCGCGTCAAACAATCACGCAAGCCTTTGAAAACCCCCAAGTAGTCATAAGATGAAGACAGCAGAGTGAAGTGAGGTGGCGGTTCACGCGAAATGGGCGGAGATACTCCAGCCATACAACTAAGTAAACGTCCATACACCAGGATTACGTGGAAATACATAAGCTCGTCTCAAAACAAGTGAGATATTCATCATCTGTCATAACCATCTGTCTTGTGCGTGACTTACACGCACGGTTACCGAGAACTTGTCGGTGTACAAACATATCATATATACACCTTTGTTTTTCACCAATAGTAAATGATGATTACCATCGTGGTTTATCAACAGCTGCACAACTGTGTATACATGCCTGGCTGTTTGTACCACATGAACATTTGGGTAGCATGATAACACACGGGGTAAAAAGCTGTCTATGCTCAACCGGACGTTGGCCGTCGTGAACTACCTTTCCCCGATAGACAGTCGATTCGAGGAGAGAATAACTTTATGATATTGCAATATTTCAAAGTAGTAAATGTTTATGAAATCGACTGAATGGTCGTGGATTATAAACCATGTGTTATTTGGACGTGACACGTTATATTTTATTGAAATTTAAGCATTTCTTGACACATCTGTCGGCGCGGAATCGGAAATGCCGAGCAATAGACCACTTTCGACGCATTTACACCATCATTACTCGAAATCTTGTGACTGTTGTGTATGTATAGGCTGATTGAGGTTATGTAGCCACTGTCTTGGGGTTTTAGCTTCATTCAGTATACACAAACAGATATTCTCAAAAGATATAACTGTATTCGTTGATGCTAGTTGCTTAATCACTGTACGAGTTGTTGGTTTCTTCTCGCACAAAACTTTCTTGGTAGTTGCAGCTATCGAATTTCGATTTGTCCCGTTTCCTCTATTGTATGTCACTATTACATATATTACAACAAAAGGATATTTATTCTGCCATGATTTGTTCTGTTGCTTTCATGGATACACGTTGCATTGTTATTACTGCGCAGAAAATCAGACTTTTGTAACATTATTAAACATTTGTGTCAGCACCATCCCTAGAATGTTATCAAGGTTCACCAAGGATATATGATATTGACACTAACAAAATTAACCAAAACATTTCAAAATATTATTCCCTTAGAAATCCATAAATGTGGCAAATCGTGTACACCAGTCCCGCTGACATTGACGTTAAGGGTTGAAGAAAGTCAGCGAGTCTGACCACGCGATCCTGTTAGTCGCCTCTTACTGCAAGCATGGGTTACTGAAGGCCAAAATTCTACCCCGGACGTTCACGGGTCCTCATATGAGATACAGAGATGAGATTAAACAATTCTGGGGAATCGGTCAAAAGTTATTTCACCGAACAATTCTCCGTTTTATGAGTGGGTTTAAAAATGCAGACAACGGGCAATGTGCTTAGTTCAAAATGTAACGTTCATTATTCTGTGAGGTGAAAATGTACTGTAGTGTTCTGTATACGGTTGTTCACCTCTAAAGACAAGCACGAGTTGCTGAGGACTAATGTAACCCCGATCTTGTTACCCTTGTAACATGGGGAGTAGAAGAGGTACTGGTTATTGGGGCTTTGCTGGGTATTATCCTTGTTTGGTCTTTATGGCGTCACAGCAAATGTGTAGCAGTAGCCAATGGAATAAGAAGTACATAGTAAAACGCCTAAATGTCAACCTATGTATTTGTGGAACACAATGTTACGGAGTGTATTTGTTATGATTGTATAATTATAGGAATCATGCGCTTTAGCGGTAATCAAAAGATAGCCCGAGTTACCTCCCTTGTGTAAGTTTCCTGTTGTTGTCCGATCGTGTAATAAACTGTCTTGTACCCGCTGTCATCGTGGTCGGTCGTGTCCTCGAGTGCTCCGTACCCATGGACTTAAAATTGGCGACGAGGATGGGATAAGACACTTTGGCAGCGTAAAACTACGTTATGAAGCGGGAATTTATGTAATTGCACTGTATATAACAAGACAGAAGACAATAACAACAGCGCCGAACTTTTGCGTGAACTCCACGTGCAGAGCGAGGGACACGTGTTTCACCGACTCGGATCAGCGAAGTTGTCATAGACAGAGAAATAGGCCACGATGGCCTCACATATCGAAGGTATGGACACTTTTGATGCAAATTCAGATGATTGGCGTACCTATTTTGAATGATTGCAACAATATTTCATTTACAAAGACATTCCAGAAAATAAACAAGTAGCAGCATTTCTAAGTTTCATTGGTGGGAAAACATACAGTTTACTGCGAGATTTAGTATCGCCAGAAAAAACAGCATCCAAGTCTGTTGAATTGCTCAATGAACTTCTTGAAAAACATTTATGTCCCAAGCCATTGCGAATAGCAGAAAGATTTCGATTTCACAAACGGGATCAACTAGACACTGAAAGTGTATCAGAATATTTCGCTGCTTTGAAGAAATTACCAAGAAACTGTGGATTTGGCCCTAGTCTCAATGATGCCTTGTTAGAAAGATTTGTGTGTGGCATTAAGATTGAAAACATCCAAAAACGTCTCTTGACCGAAGAAGTAAGTTGCACAAGAGCTTTGGAAATTGCTCTTGGTATGGAAACGGCGTCACGTGATACATTTGAACTCCAGGGAAAGACAATTCAGTTCATAAAGTTAAATTCAATAAACAGTCATACAAAAGTCAAGAAAAGACAAGAAGCTCAAAACCGTGTAAAAGATGTGGGAACATTGGACATTTTGAAGATAAATGCAAATTCAAAGATGAACTTTGTAATAACTGCAACCGGAAAGGTCACATTGCAGGGTCTGTAGGGACAGAAAGAGACACAACAAACATGGGAAAACTGTAAAATCTAGAAAACCTGTACATGCTGTAAACCCAGAAAGTGATGATGAACTATCTTATGTTAAGAAACTCAAATGATCCAATCTATGTGGAACCCAAAGTAAATGGTAAAATTCTCAAAATGGAACTGGACACAGGTGCAGCAATTTCATTGATATCTTGTGAAGACTTTCAGCGACAGTTCCCATCAGAGACCTTGCAGAAATCAGAAGTAGTGCTGAAGACCTACACTGGCGAGAAGATCCACCCTGTGGGTAAAGTATCTGTGAGTGTTAAGATAAATAATTCTCAGGCCGTACTTGATTTGACAGTAGTAGATGGGGGTGGACCAGCTTTGTTTGGAAGAGACTGGCTCAGGAAACTGAAGCTAAACTGGTGAGGTATCAAGACTGTTAGAGTAGAGAAGACCTCAGCACTTGATATGTCAGACAGATTGCAGACATTGTTTGATCAGAATGAAGAAATGTTCAAAGGTGGAATAGGAACTTTAACCTCAAGTCAGGCAAAATTGCGTTTGATGGACACAGCTCAACCAAAATATTGTAAGCCAAGAAATCTTCCATTTACGCTACTCCCAAAAGTTGAAGCTGAACTTGAAAGATTAGAATCTGAAGGAATTCTGTCTAGAGTGAATGGGCTACACCCATTGTACCTGTTGTTAAGAAGACAGGTGATGTAGAATTTGTGGAGATTTCAAAGTTACTGTTAATCCTCAAGTGGTTGTTGATCATCATCCTTTGCCTAAGATAGCAGATATTTGTGCAAGCTTGGCTGGCGGAGAGAAGTTTTCCAAAATTGATCTTAAGAATGTATATCTTCAAATGGAGGTTGAAGCAGGTTCTAGAGAACTTTTGACCATTAACACGCACAAAGGACTGTTTAGGTACAACAGATTGGTGTTTGGAATCGCTTCTGTGCCAGCAATGTGGCAGAGGGTCATAGAACAGGTGTTGCAAGGTATACCTATGGCACAAGGCATTTTGGATGACATGATTGTTTCAGGGAAGTGTGATGACGACCACCTAAAGAATTTGCAGACTGTGATGCTGAGACTCAAGGAAAATGGACTCCCTATGAACAGCGACAAGTGCAGCTTCTTTCAAGATCAGATTGAATACTGTAGCCATGTCATCGACAAGAATGGACTTCACAAGTCATCAGATAAGACCAAGGCGATAGCAGATGCTCCAAGACCAAGAAATGTGTCAGAGGTCAGGTCATATCTAGGATTAGTGAACTATACTACCGACAGAAAATAAGGGAACCAAGAAATTGAATGTAGATGACTTTGACTGTGACAGGGTCCGTTATCGTGGCGTATCTCCCAAACGCAACATCCAGTGACAATGGAATTTCGCATAATGCATGCCCAGCACGTGCTACACGTGCACCACGTCAGGATCGTCTCATTACGTTAATTGCTCTACGCGATAGGTTTAAATCGGCCCCTGCCATCAACAGAGAATTCCGCACACTCACTGGAAGACGCATTTCAACCTCAACCGTTAAAAACCGACTCTATCAAGCTCGTCTGAAAGCAAGACGGCCTTTTAAGGGTGTCACCCTTTCAGCTCACCATGAGCGCCAAAGATTGGCTTGGGCTAGGCAGCATCAGGGACGGGCTATGCGCCACTGGCGTTACACCTTGTTCTCTGATGAGTCAAGGTTTTGCCTACGATTCACAGATGGCAGAAAACGTTGTTGGCGTCGGAGCGGGGAGCGATATGCGAGAGCAGCAATTCTTGACCATGATCGATATGGAGATGGTAGTGTCATGGTGTGGGATGGGATTACACATGACAGACGATCAGATTTGGTCATCATTAACGGAGCCATGACTGGTCAGCGATACGTTGACCAAATATTGCGTCCTGTTGTGGCTCCATTGGCTAGAGTTATCGGCCGAAATTTTGTATTCCAAGATGATAATGCCAGACCACATCGGGCCCGAATTGTCTCCGCTTATCTCCGACAAGAAGGTATTCAGACATTGGACTGGCCCTCTAAGTCCCCAGACCTGTCCCCAATTGAACATCTCTGGGACGTTCTTGGTCGAAGGGTGTACGCCAGGGACCCAGGACCCGCCAACCTGGCCCAGCTTGGTGCAGCTCTCCAAGAGGAATGGCGGGCAATACCACGGGGAACCATCCGGAAATTGATTAACAGCATGCCATCAAGGTGCCGTGAATGTGTTGCCCAACATGGTGGACACACCAGATATTGAACTTAACGCCTAAAATTGATTTAGTGGATATTTAAAGCAGTTTCAAATTCGCTATTATTTCATTAGTTCCCTTATTTCTTGTCGGTAGTATATTATTGAGTGAACAATTCTTGCCAAATCTTGCTTCTGTAATGTATCCGCTGGAAGATTGCTTGAAGGTTCAAAGAAATTTGACTGGTCTAGAGACTGTGAGAGAGCTTTTGTTCAGTCAAAAGAACTTGTCATGTCAGAGTGAGTGAGTGAGTTAGTTAAGTTTTACGCCGCACTCAGCAATATTCCAGCTATATGGCGGCGGTCTGTAAATAATCGAGTCTGGACCAGACAATCCAGTGATCAATAGCATGTAATGTCAGAACAAGTGTTGGCACATTATGACCCTAGCAAACCTCTGAAAGTAGCAACCGATGCATCACCATATGGGCTCGGTGCTGTCATATCACATGTTCTAGCAGATGGGGGAGAAAAGCCAGTTGCATTTGCATCGAGATCCTTGAATAAGGCTGAAAAGAACTATTCACAGATTGATAAAGAAGCACTAGCAATTGTCTGGGCAGTCAAGAAATTCCATACTTATCTTTACGGTAGACATTTCACACTAGTCACAGATCACCTCTCATTTCAATCTTTTCACCACTAAAAGCCATTCCAGCCATGACAGCTGCCAGACTTCAGAGATACGCAGTATTCCTTGCTGGGTATGACTACGACATAGAGTGGCTACCGCAACACAAGGCTACATGGTAACGCAGATGGACTGTCAAGACTACCTTTGCCGGATGATAACTCGGATGCCGACACGACTTATGTCTTAATTATAAATCAGATTGATACATTGCCAGTCACCACTGAGCAGATTCGTAATAGGACCAGACGTGATCTAGTTCTTTCAAAGGTGTTGGACATAACGCTGAAAGGATGGACTGAGGTATGCCCTAGTGAAGATCTGAAACCTAACTTCAGTCATAGAAGAGAGCTGTCGGTATTCCAAGGTTGTGTGATGTGGGGTATGAGAGTAGTCGTACCTCCGCAGTACCGAGAGAAGTGCTTATATGAACTTCATGAAGGACACTCAGGAATGAGTCGTATGAAGGCATTAGCACGAAGCTACATTTGGTGGCCAGGGATAGATGCAGATATAGACAGGATGTGTAAAACATGTCAGGGATGTCGTGAAAGCAGTAAAAATCCACAGCGAGCTCAACTCCATCCCTAGGTGTTCCCAACAGCAGCATGGCAGAAACTGCATATTGATTTTGCAGGACCATTTATGGGTCATATGTTCTTTGTTGTTGTAGATGCACATTCCAAATGGCCTGAAGTAGCTAGTATGAAGTCAACAACGTCTGAGAAGACAATCGAGGTTTTGCGAGACATTTTCAGCAGAAATGGCATCCCAGATCAGATTGTGAGCGACAATGGACCACAACTTACATCAGAAGTTTCAGAAATTCATCAAATCCAATGGAATCAAGCATACACTTTCCACACCATACCATCCATCCACTAATGGCTTAGCTGGAAAATTGTACAGAGTCTCAAGAACAGCCTGAAAGCTGAGACGAAAAATGTCACTGTCAAGCACAAGCTAGCAAATTTTCTGTTGGCATACCGAAACACTCCTCACACGACCACGGGTGAAACTCCATCAGTATGGTAGACGACTTAAGACAAGGCTAGATTTGCTCAAACCAGATATTCAGAGAACAGTTCAGAAACAACAGTCAGCGTCAATGTTGAGAGGAACCGTTATAAGTTTTTCATCAGGCCAACATGTCCTCTTCAGGTCTTATAGAGAGGGGGAGAAGTGGGAGTCAGGCACAGTGTTTGAACAAACTGGGCCAGTTTCATACAAGATTCTGTGTCCAGATGGTGCTGTTAAGAGAAAACATGTCGATCAACCGATTGATAATGAAAGTTGTATGTTTCAGCCACATGTTCACATGCCTGTTGTGTCAGATTGTTCGTTGCCACAACGTGAGACGTCAGATGCTACAGAATCTCGTGACGTCCCGAGTGCTCCAGATGATAGTAACTTGACATGTGAACCAGTTCAACCAGCTGTGTCGAGTTCTAGTCCAGAGACTGCCATAGATGATGTTGTTGCAGTCGAGCCGAGACGTTATCCTGTTCGTCAAAGACGAGCACCCCAGAGACTTGAATTATGATTGTTCAAGAGTCTAAACATGCTGATTGATAATTGTAAGATTAATTTCTGAAGTAAAGTAATTACTATAAAGGATCATATCTGATAGGAATATTCTATTGTCCATATTAGAATCTGCTAGAGGGGAGGAATGTTATGATTGTATATAGGAGTCATGGACTTTAGCGGTAATCAAAAGATAGCCCGAGTTACCTCCCTTGTGTAAGTTTCCTGTTGTTATCCGATCGTGTAATAAACTGTCTTGTACCCGCTGTCATCGTGGTACGGCGTGTCCTCGAGAGCTCCGTACCCACGTATTCTTATTCACTCATCAGGTGTGTGAAGAAAGTGGGAAACAGAAAGCTATGTACGGACATTTGAAAAAAATAAAAATAAAAAGCTATCAAAGGAAGCCGGTAGTTTATGAGCGTGATTGTTCATCCGGGCATGAATGATGAGATAACAATGGTGGCATTTAACCAAAGGGAAGTGACAATAAAGATATGTAAGGCAGAGATTACTCCTGCCCAATTTTGTGACAATACTGGTTGTTAATATTCTTTTTACATGCTTTTAATAACACTTTTATTCCCACGAAAAGTCTCTCGGGCTCAGGAGTTATTGTTGGATTATTGTCTGGACAAGTTAAAAGCTTAATTACAAGAATGCAACAGTATCACATGTGAATTTTGTTTCTATGCGACTAAAACAAATGGTGATTCAGCTTCCTGTTGGATTGTCATGCGCAGGCAAGACGAGATGTGCAGAGGGCAGAATTATGGGAAATATCGCTTTCTCGCTCTATCGCATCGCTTTTTTGCTTTTTAGCTTTGTCACTTTATCGTCCTATCGTTTTCTCGACTGGGTATATCGCTTTCTCGTTCTATCGCTTTTTCGCTCTCTAGCTTTATAGCTTTCTCGACTGGCTACATCGTTTTGTCGCTCTCTCGCTTTATTGCTCTATCGCCTCGTGCTATCGCTTTCTCGTCTCCGAATGTTAAGGCGAGAGTACGATGGCCCTAATCAGCCACCATAGTATATTCATAGCAAATTAAACATAAGAAAAAATATGACCAATACTGAAGTGCTAATAACTATGATCGCGTGACGTTAACGAGTACGGCCATTTTCCAAATGGTGACACACAATCCTGAAGCGTTTAAAATTTACGTAATGATAACACGGCACAATGCCAGTATCTGGTGTAACCGCGGTCAACTGCGAAAACATGCCCTCCTCCTCACTGACGTATCAGATGCTGAATTTGACGTTGATGTATTGCGTTACATTCTCGATGGAGGGCTTGTTCCTGTACATCAAGATTCTGCACTGGAGGATCTCTCTGGGGTATTCTGCGAGCCACAAGGTTCCAAACATAAGCTGTGGGATTGAGATCTGGAATCTGGGCGGTCTTTGTGTTTGCATGCAACGTTAACGTTGTCCATTCCAATTTTGTCGGATCATCACAATGATCAAGTTTAAAGTCATGCGACGTCAAGTTACACCGTCAGTGAACCTCTGTAAACTTGCTCCAAGATATTCCGTTGTTGATGTGCAGTGTTACTACATCACCAAACGCGAGTTCGGCCATCAGTCATGTACAAAGAAAATCGACTTTCGTTTGACCGGTGGACTCTTTCCCTGTGATCTCAAATTCCAGTGACGTCAAGTTTGACACCATCCTTGTGATACCGCTTTGTGCTCTTGTCGACAACAACGATGTCTGCGTCGAAACCCACCCGTCTTTAGACGATTTCAGTTCGTTCTGTTAGACACACGACGATGTTTTTAACACAACACTTGACATAAACGGATGACGTATTTAAAAATGAAAAGGGCAAGTGGTATATCATCACAAAGACACGTCACTTGCGCTGGACCTGAACGCTGGCGGTCCTTGAAACCCATATATAACGTTTTCAGATGTTATCTGGCCAGTCGATCCATCTTTGAACAGCTGACTGTTGATAGGGCTCCATATGTGCTTATCAACAAGGAAATCAATTGGTTTTCTCAGTTATCGAGCTGAAGGAACAGTTTAGTGCCACTTGATGGTAGCACGTCCATATCGAAACTCAATGTATGGTGCCCTTGAAGTGTCGAAGTAATCATACAAACAAACATGGATATAATATGAATTTAACTGTTCACAGGAGGTTTATTAATCAGCGGTGTTCTAATACCATTTCTCCGTGTGTAAAGTAACTGGTGGTGTATCATATTTTCTATGTGTCATGGGGAGATCGATGTGTAACAAGCTGATGTTGTACCAATTACATACTGACTTTTGGTTCAGAGCTGGCCACAGGCAGAGTTGAACGAAAGGTTTGTGATTGCTGGTTTCTATTGTGTCTGAAAGTTTTCATTTGTGAAATTCATTTGTGTGTTGGAGTCACTTTGGGTTTTGTTAAACTGAATTAGATGGACCTGGAAGTTTTGCTTTTGAGTAGTATGTATTGAAACAATTTTCATTATGTTGTTAATTCTCATCATGGATAGTCTGTTAGTTGAACGCACGTCACGTCACCTCTCACAGTCGCATAAGGAACATGTGGAAATGTGTAATACAGATGTGTAAAGGGTATTTCAAAAACCTGTTTGGAAAACTCATGATAATTAATGTACCTAATCAAATCCCACTGAAACAAGACGTTTAAAAGTTTGCATTTATTAGTGCTACCGTTATATTGAAATATCACTCAGCATGCACACGAAAAGTATAATCTTGTATTTTGGTTTCAGTTTTTGGCTCATGGAAATGAAATACATTTGGTGCATACATAGCACCTAATATGACCACCACTCAGGTTACTGAACGTATGCTGTTGCGATTAGCTGTTACGTATGTTTGAAGTTGTTCTGTTAGATTTATTGCCAGGTGTGATCCTACAATACTGTGAAATATGTTTTGACGTTCACCTGGAATTGTTATGCTTCCAGACACGTTTAGAAGACATATTCTGAGGCAGTGTAACCAGTGTGGTTGTTTCCAGACAGGTCAGTAGGCGTATGCGTGTTCTCGGGCAGTGTAACGTGGCTGTTGTATCACATAAGTGAAAGATGATTGCGTTGTTTACGAATGAAATTGGTGAGCGCCTGGCCCTGAATGTTATGAAGAACATGGCTATAACAGCGTACATTGTATCAGCGTCACAGCCAAAGAATGTTTGTAATAACACGTTGAGAAACCAGCAGTTTTTGATTCAATTATAGATACGATATTAAGATTTATATCTAATTTACAAGTCAGAATTAAATGTGTGAGTCATTCATAAATTTTTGGAGCATTTTACCGTAAAACGCGCGTTGAAAGAGCGGAGAGCAATTTCCATTTTATAACCTCTTGCTATCACAATGGCAGCCGTGAAAAATGAAATGAAGATAACTCTAAACGAGGTAAACGCTATATGAACTAGATCGTGTGTCAAAAGCGTGGTTGTAACATTTTTTAACAACCCAGCACGCGTGTAAAGATTTCATCCTTGTCAGTGTTAAGGAAACAAAGCCATGAGCATGGCTCTATAACAACTATCACCCTCCCTCCTCCGTACATTATCATGATAGCATTGTGTGACACAGTCTGATATTGCTTTCATACTGCGTCATGATATATCATTTGATCAGATCTCTGTTCTAGGATCTCAAGGTCCTCTGAAATGTCATTTGGTGCATGATGCTGTACGTAAGTGCCTGAAGACATGTCAAAAATAGATACATGAGAAAGACCCATCCATATAGATAGCTAGGACAAACTGCCACATATGGTAGCATTGTCTTAGTGATGGTAATAGGCAGGGTTGCGATGAAGGACAGTTTACAAGGTCTGTTCCCTGACATTAAACTATTTTCAGTCCCAACATTCATGTACCACGGGTCTGGGGTATATTTGTTGGGTTCTTTTTATTACGTTGTGCATCTTTCATGTCATCACATTAGTCTATTTAGTCATTGATTTGTCTGGAAGTATGTATATATAACCAAGAGCGAAGACATTACATGATTTGTAAGAGGTATCGCCGCAAACTGCTGAGAAAATTGTTTCGATGTGACATCGCCATGGAAGAAGATTGGCATACAACACTAAGAAAGGATGTCCTCTCCGTAATTATCATCAGAAATGATCCTGAGATTCCATGACTTGGTGATCATACTGCTAGCTCGGTTGTCACATTCCAGCAGCACAGACACTTAGTTAGTGATGAATGTAACAGCTTGTTGGGTTACATAGCTTCTGGCATCTCAACAAAAACTGCACAAGGCACGTTCTAGCTCTGTTTGAAACTGATGTAACTGAAAGGTTCCTGCAGAGACTTGTGACCCGGGTTCACCATTACCAATCCTAACAACAGGCACATGTTACGGTCTCCGTGCTTGCAGATGGTAAGGGTGTCAGTATAGTGGATGTGAAAGATAGCAAATAAACGCAGTGTATGATGCTGCACCCTGAAGGCAGTTACGGGACGAAATTAGGAATAAGATACTTGGGAAATCGAGAGAAAAGTGCATTTCCAGCAGGACAGTGGGGTAATGTACAAATCTGGAATTGCCATGGCTGCAATACAGCAGGCACCCATCTTCCTCTTCTGATCTCCTTCTCCTTCCATCTGCTCACAAGCACAAAGAAAGCCAGATACACAGCACGTACATATAACATCGTTAGCGAAAACTACGGGTGTATTCAGTCAGTTGTATGTGCATATGAGTAAAATATACTTTAAGCTACCACTGGTAAAGCAAGGCTAAGCTGCGTGCACCTGGATCTTTCAAGGTTTTGAGGTCTATCACAAACAGCGAGGCAAACATATGGAGAGATACAGTCCCTGTTGGTGCGGCAGGTGGAGGTGGAGGTGGAGGACAAGACACCTGTTCACAGTTAAAGTCGTCGAGAGGATGTTTCAGGGCTGGTGCTCCGAGTTGGGGCCAGCGAGCACATGCAGCGAGCACACATCCGGTAAAGAGGCACCGAATCTAAATCTAAATTATTACAGCTCTCATTGCCGAGGTCATTAATATTCAATACTCTTTAGAATCGGGGAGATGCATAATTGTATGTACATATTTATAAACATAGTATAGTATGTTACATTTTGTGTCTCTGTAATTAATAGTATTTTATGTAGACAATGCATAGAAATTTGTACATTACCTGAATAGAACAGAACAGAACATGAATAGCGTTCTGCACTTGTTTTAGCAATGTATTTCGCTTTTTAATGTATTGGCGGGCTTTGCAGCTGTTCTACACCATAACAACGGTATCGACATGGGTGACCTATAGGCAGAGTAAGCGGCAAGCAAGTCAGAGTTAACCATCATGGATATCGATAAACTTCAGCAATAATCTTATTACTCATCTTTGTCAAAACAATATTCTAAGAAACAGAAAGATTCGCTAAATGCTACCTATATTCCCAACACAGGATACTACCCATCCCAAAACACACTATAGTATAGAATACAGCCTGTTGCATCACTGACGTGGCAATGTCTTCTATTTAAATGGGTGCGGGTGTGATGAGAATGGATAATGCATTTTCAGATACAACATTCTATTTTGGCCACAATTCCTGTCAGCTTCCAGCCCAGTGAAAAACTGTGCCTACACTACACATGCGCCGCTGTGACACTGGCAGTGTAATCGTTGGCAACTGTATACGTCAGCTCTGCGTCGTGCGTCATCAGGAGGTTCAAAGGTTTGGATGTGAGTCGGTGCACTGATTTTCATTTACACACATACAACACAAGCTGCATTAAGGTATCTGATATACTATTGTTTCTGTGGTAAAAGAACAACATGCAGTGTTTAGTCTCAGTCCATTGTGAAGTCGTCAATGTGCCAATAGAGATACTCGCATGTTAAGAGGTTTTCATTATCTAAATAATGATCTCAAAATACTCTACTCATCCTGCGGCGCGATGTGTTAGACGGAATCAGAGTCAACCGGATGTGTGCACCTTGTATGAAAGAAGAGAATGTCTGTTAAATTTCATTACTATTTAGCCCCCGGGTGTGTGTTTGGCTCATATTTGCAGGCTGTCGAGTGGTTGCCACTAAGAATGACATACGACGTGGCAGTAGCTATCTGCAAACCACGCACTGACGACACAGCAGCAGGTGAAAAATGTGTTTGTGATACCCTGTCTTGCTATGACAACTATATAAACCCGGTCTGCGTGTTAAACCTCCCAAAACAGTCTGCCAGGATCTATAACCAGGCGTATAAAGGTAAGGTTATATGGCGTGAGCTCGGTAAGTCTGTACAGGCGTGACCTTGGCAGATTGACTTCTGGGTATGACGAAGACAGTTGTTGAGTTATTTTAGATAATCCAAATGAGCATTCTCATACATGAGCTTTCTTGAATATTACGTTTTCGACATACCTAGAGTTCCCTTTCAGTCCTCATATGCAACATTAACGCCGGAGATTCTGGTGACGTTCGACCTGTTTCTACCGTTGAATGTTTCAGGAAGAACTATGCATCTGTCAGTGTCTTCTCGGGATGCGTGTATTCTAATTACCATGGTGCTAACGACAGCGCACGCCGTACCCTGTAGAGGACCCCAGTGCCTTGGCGACATGTCAGTGTATCAGGACCAAACTGATGACGTCATCAACAAAATTTTATTTTTCCTACGTACGGTTCTCAGTAACCCTGATAATATCCCTGATGCCAGATTGTCCAAGAACACAGTGTCCGGACTGGACATTACACCTGCCCAGAGGGACTTTTTGCCCGAGAAAAAGGCGCGCCCGTTCAGTCGCTTTCTCAGGATAGGTCGAAGTTCTGGCAGGTACTACTCTCCTCGCACAGAAAAGAGGAATTACATAAGGATAGGAAAGATTCCATCATCTGCCTTCATGAGGCTCCGGGGCAGGACGAGACAAGATGCTGTGGCCGACACTCTACGTCGTCTCAACTCCAACAACGCCATCAGGGTGGGTTAGAAGATAGCAAAAGGTACGTGCACCTTCTACAGATATCATGCTCGCGGTCGTCAAACACCTGTTTACATATGTGTAAAGGTCTTTTGTGTGGTACCATCTGGATTACATTCGGCACGAAGCACGCAACACTTGCATCTTGCGTGCGTGAAGTAGTAACACTGATGGATACCAGTGACCGATACAGTCCTCCACCAACCCTGTATACTCTGAATACATTGAAACACGGAAAGTCTTCTAAATTATAATAGCAGACCGTTAGGTTCATACCGTGTCCGAATACTTTAGCATATACCCGACTTTCCTTCAGTGGTGTAAACTGATACCACCTACAGCCAGTTCATTGTATGCCTAAGATCAATATTAAACCTTGTTTGAGGGACAGTGGGTAGCCTAGTGGTTAAACTATTCTCTTCGTCACGTCGATGACCCGGTTTCCCACATTTGTGCCATGATGATGTGTGAAGCCTGTTTCTGGTGTCCACCGCTAGAATATTGCAAAAATAAAATTCATTTACTCATAATGTTTTGTGCTATATACGAGTTACCTAGGGAGTTCAACCGCTTGTTATGCAAGGCTCGTCCAAAAGTATAGCCTACAAGTTAATAGTGCCTTTAGTCTTGTATCTGCTTTCTGTTTTAATTCTTGTGGTGTGGGGATAGTGACTACGTGTGGTAGTGGGCGATGTGTGATGTAGTAGAACATCTGCAGTGTTTCTTTGTTTCTTGCTGAACGACAACAGTATGGCTTGTACTGGTCCGGACACACTTACTCGCCTCCTGATGCCACACAACCAACCATGTCACGGAGTCTGACCAGCAGAAACTCCCACGGGGCAGCTGTAGTTTCTGTTGGGGAAAGACTACTAATAATGTCCTCATTCTGAACGTGTAGCATAGTATTTCCTTTGTCAAATGAACAAAACCTTTATAGATCATGTACAAACACACTTGGGCACTTCGTATGTAATATCCGTTGAGTCCACAGTCTAATATGTTTACATGGGAGATTTAACAAAAGAAGTCACAACAGCGACACAACTGTGATCTCTTATTGATGTTTCGATGCATTCGTACATCGGCTATAGTGAGTGCATCAGTAGAATAGGCGTCTACTCCGCGGAGTCCAGTGACGCGGAGTGTTTCCACATGATTAAGCGCTGTCTGATGCATTGGGTACGTTGAAATAAGATTGGATTTACATGCTTCAGATCAGCAATTGCAACGTCCACTCTCTGCTGCTTGTAAGTTAGTCTGAACCCATTTTTCTAGGTAAACTATATGGGACGGTCGTGGTTTAAACTTTGATTTTTTTTCACCCTCAGATATTTATAACAACTGCATGTTGGAATTTGTCAAATCCTTGTCAGAACGTGGTCACAGTGCGGAAAGTGTCTGGACTTTGGGGTTTCCAGAATTAAATTCAGACGTGTTATGATCATTTACGAAAGACGCATCGTGATCATATCTGCCGTACGGCTTAGTGTCCCTGCTGATCATATATACATCCTACACATCCTGTATCCTTCAAACAGATCAAGTGATTCCATACCTGGTGTTTCAACAGAAGACCCTGATCTATCCATTTTCCTAACCCCTTGCCTGAACAGTAGAATATTTTAATCACGAACCCCGTACTCCGTCTGTACCTAAGTGTCGCACCTGTTCGCTTAACAAATGCATAAACATTTGCTCATTAATCTCGAATCCGAGAAAAACATGCATAATGCTATGCTCTTGCTAGTAGAATGTGGAACTAGAATTTGCCTCATTAGCAGTTTTGAGAATCTAACATACTTCTAAATTCCATGTAAAAGTACTCTTCAATCTAAACCAATCGTTCGACGAAAGTAGGTTTCTGTTGTTTGTTCTGACTTATCTTTTAACCCGCTCATGTACCCATTGGTCTGACAGTACGAGTTGAGCACGAGACAGTTAAACTGCATGTGATATTGCGTGAACATGGCTGGAACAGAACGTCATTCAACGTCCACGTCATGTAAGAGCATGTCAGGAACTAATTTACGCATGCACATAAACCGGCTTTGTGTGCCCGTTACATGCATAATAGGCTCATGGTTAGCATTTTGGGATATCTACTCCATCTACATTGAAGGGAGATTGATCAACTTGTCAACAGTAGTTGCAGAAACCATATATGTTTCTGTCCACGAAAGGCCATCTTTCCGAGATGACATTACACCAAAGTATGGCCGGATGTTAACATATTAACCTTCATGTGTTTTTGAAACCGCCTTTATTGCAAGAAGTTATAACACTTATTTTGTTCAGTCAAACAGACCTGGGTTCCTTCATCAGACCGCGAGATACGGCGACTGGGAGGAAATCTGTTATTCGTACTCGGTAGCTTTGCTTGTACACTAGAATTTGCACATTTGACCAGGGTGGCTTCTGTCTATGATTTATTGATATCTGAATACCACCCCTCGATGTAGGGAAAACAATGGCTCACATACAACCTACATCGATTCACCAAACGTACAGGGCTCCTCACAGTTATTCTTTATGTGAGGCCATCGCTTATATATCCCCCTAGGAAACATTGTACCGGATGTGAAATGTGAAGATATGAATGATATAGACTCTGCTATGGAATACATTGAGTCGGTGAACCAATACTGGATGAATGAATCAGAGTTTTTGGTGTATTGCCGCGATGAGGACTACTTCACAGCATCCTGTAAATAATCTAGTCCAAATTAGGAAGACTAGTTCCTCTAAGAATAGAACCAAGATCCACACCAGTGGAACACAGTGATGAGCTTAAGTTCATAGGTTTTAGTGGGAGGACTGTACATCCATGAAATATTTTATATATATCAAAATTAGTGTTTGATTGCCATAGTTTCGCAATTATAATACTGGTTTGTGTACACGGAACGAATGCACAGCGCAAAAACGCACCTTCGCAATGTGCGTGAAAATGTCATGGAGAAGTGGTTCGCTGTCGTTTATGGATCTATATGAACAAACCAATCCTGTCTAAGACCGACCTCCATGAGATAGATCTCGGATTACCACGTGTAATGCAGCGCAGGATAGGTGCATGCGGACATTTCATTTACGGAATGTCACAGGGGTTCGCACAGTGTCACAATGTCAGCGCAAATCAGTCGTAATGTATTACGAGAAGCTGGACTTCGAGTTAGAAGACCCTGTTTTGGCTCTGTTCTGCCCCGACTACATCGACGGGGACGGATCCTGTCATGCCATAACGATGAATTCTGAACTATATAAAACAGGCGACGTGTATGGTACAGTGACTAATCACGCTTTCTGCTTCAATACCGTGGCGGTTGTGAGAGTGTTGGATGTGGGGAACTATATCCTTCAAGCAGAAATCTAATTTTATGCGCCTTATGACATCGGTACGGACACGAAATCTTAAGGATTCTCTTCGACCATTGACAGCCAGCGCTCACACATCACATGTCGCTATTCAGTATCTTGAGAATGAGAACATTACAGTACTTCCATAGCCTTCGAAAGTGTCCGATCTCGGCAACACGTGCGTCAACGTCAACCAACGCCCAGGACGTTAGAGGAATAGGCCAGAATTCCACAACGTCGAATTTAAAGATTTATTCACTCCATGTCGCGCCAGTGCAGAGCAGTTGTGGGACACATTGGCCGCAACAGATGCTGAAGACAGGCGCACCTGAGAACGCCGGCTTTTATAAGCTTAAACTGTTGACAGAAATCTTTTACTCTGTGAAATTTGGGTGCAACTGATCCAGAATTATATATGTTTAGCTATTATGTCATTTTAAAGTTAGCAGATTACGTTTTCGTGAAAATACATCCATACGTTTTGAGATTTTTGTTTGGTTTTTTTTTTTGTGTGTGTGTGTCTGTGTGTGTGTGTGTGTGTGTGTGTGTGTGCGCGTGCGTGCGCGTGCGCGAAAGGGGTTGGTAGTGAGGGGTAATGTAAGTCAGGTTTACTCCTAGTGCGTGTAAAGGTCGTCGTGGATGTTTGATATAATCTCAGGGACAGAGATGTCCTAGGAATGTGTCATATTTAGTTCACCAGATCGCCGACTCCACGTGCCCTTAAGTAACTGACCCTCTCCTAAATAGTTTTCAAGAACCAGTGGCCGAGCTGGGTGTAGTATCGAAAGCAGATCCATTAATTTCAGAGAGTTTACCGTAAAATCTGTCAATTCATCAAAGAAAACTTGCCTATGTTAGTCAGTGTGTACGATTGGTCACTGTCTGAACAATTTAGATAATATCAAATATTTCAGTCATTTGTCAAATCAGCAGAAAGAAGATGTATTTTATGATTGCCCACATGTAAGTTTGATGTTGACTTTCACCACACATGACTGAAAATTAACTTAATAAGGAGTGGGAAGATCGTTTAATATCCCATAATTGCACACAGGAAGACATTATGCATAACGTCTACTGTGTTATCGTATCGAATATTCCTTGGAGGGTATTTCCCGGGCACAAACGTGATTCGGGCAGTTATTGAAGAGCCTGTAAAATCTGATTAAGACTCACACTTGATACTTCAGAAGTTGTTTTTTTCTGTTTTCAGATTTTCCGGGCATTTTGTACCACAGAGTCCGTTTTGGTCACACTCTGAACGAACACGACACCATTGCGGCCATTGTTTAAGCAGCCCCGATTTTAGTGCCGCAGTTGACGAACTCGGGGGGAGTTGTATTGATTGGTTTCGGTTCCTGACTAAGGAGATTTGTAGTGAAGGACTTTATGGAATACTGATAACTGTGGGGGACTTGTTTGAGAAGAGAATGCCAGACTGAGTAGCTGCAGCAGCTGACATAAGTGTGACTGACAGTTTCACGGTCACATTAAGCGGATTGGTTCTTCACTGTCGCATTACATCTTTACAGTTATTCCATTCTTTAAAATTGTGTGACATGCATGAAGCTGATAGCCCAGCGATGCAGGCAATCCTTACATGCGATAATACTGATTGTCATGTGTTGCTGTGTTAATGGTGGTAGAGGTGACAAACCTTAAGACTTCGGGACAGAATTTAATGTTTTGTGTCTGAAGGAATATTTCTAGATTAATCAGATAACACCTTTTGCAATACTTTCTCCAATATAGCCTGAGGTCATTGGGTTAATCTAAATTTCAATAAAGGGGGGCTTTATATTGCCGTTTACTGAGTGCCATGTAAACAGGAGAATCTGTTATTAATCCCGATCAGGTCCGGTACTTGATTATCTGTACAACTATTTCGTAATCATATCAATTCAAATGAGATTAGTTTTTTTCGTGCATGATAGGTTTTTATAGTTGCAGGTTTACGTTCATGATGGTCAAAAAGACAAGTGATGTATACACGGATTGTTATTGGCTGGAAATCGATGATTCTTCCAAGAGAACTGGCACCAAATTTAACCTTTGCCAATATCAATCTGAGGAACGTCAGAATATGGTGTCAATAAAATGTAATCGCAATTAATACATGAATAGATTTTTGTTATTTTTTTATCAGCTTCTCCATAATTCCTGTACTTCGGGAACACTGTCTTTGTTCTCTTGCAGCTTAAAATGTGTTTGCCATTATGTAGGTGTATGATGCGGATCCCGGGGTGGTGGTGGACATCCTCCAGCTATATGCGTCTCGGGAGTTTGGCCTCGCCTCAGTAAGCTGCTTAATCGAGTGTCTCAAGTACATTGTATCTTGGCTCTGGCTAAACTGTGCACTTAATCAAGCAGATCTTAACAGTCATCGATGTCTAATCGCAGAATTTTCCTAACTTAATTATGAGAAGTGACACGTCCCTTCACACTCCAATAGGCGTAGGGCCCCGCTTTGGTGAACGTCATAGCTGTTCTGTCCACGTTCTAACTAGCGTTTGTTCTTGCCATTGATTCACTAGATGCTGTTTCATCGTCTAAAAGCACTTTTCAAATACTGTCATAACGCCCCCATCTTTTGTGTTCACTTTACCTGTTCTTTATTTGACACTCAGGGCTATCCAAACTGATTTAGGAGTCAAAGGGAAACAGTTGACAAGCTGTCAGTTATATTTAACAACTCATCGTAGCAGGTATCATTTAAGTGCATCTCCTTTCAAAAACTTGGCGGCTTTAATCTGAATCTGAATAATAATGGATTATATTTAATATGACCGTTTGCTACTTGTATATAACAATAACTAGTGTAACGATTGTGTCAGTACGTTCTGTAACAGACAGGGATCCAGTAAGACAAGCAACATCTGTTCGCAAGGATGTATCGCATCGTAATCATATCGGAGATGCAGGAATAAAATGTATGTGGCAGCTTCAGTATGGAGAGCAAGGACTCACCTCACTGTCGGAAGTGGAATAAATATTAAACTGTGGCAGTGGTGTTAGCCACCACACATCATGATTACTTTGTACTGACAACCCACCACACATCATGATTACTTTGTACTGGCAACCACCACACATCATGATTACTTTGTACTGGCAACCACCACACATCATGATTACTTTGTACTGGCAACCACCACACATCATGATTACTTTGTACTGGCAACCACCACACATCATGATTACTTTGTACTGACAACCACCACACATCATGATTACTTTGTACTGGCAACCACCACACATCATGATTACTTTGTGCTGGCCACCACCGCCCATCCTGATTACTTTGTACTGACAACCCACCACACATCATGATTACTTTGTACTGGCAACCACCACACATCATGATTACTTTGTACTGGCAACCACCACACATCATGATTACTTTGTACTGACAACCACCACACATCATGATTACTTTGTACTGGCAACCACCACACATCATGATTACTTTGTACTGGCAACCACCACACATCATGATTACTTTGTACTGACAACCACCACACATCATGATTACTTTGTACTGACAACCCACCACACATCATGATTACTTTGTACTGGCAACCACCGCCCATCCTGATTACTTTGTACTGACAACCACCGCACATCATGATTACTTTGTACTGGCCACCACCGCCCATCCTGGTTACTTTGTACTGACAACCGCCGCCATCATGATCACTTTCTGGGGGCGGTGGGGAAGCCTAGTGGTTAAAGCGTTCGCACGCAACGCCGACGAACCGGGTTCGATTCCCCACATGGGTACAATGTGTGAAGCCCATTTTCTGGTGTCCCCCGCAATGATATTGCTGGAATATTGCTAAAAGCGGCGTAAAACTAAACTCACTCACTCACTGATCACTTTCGGCTGACAACCACCACACATCATGATCACTTTGTACTGACAACCACCACACATCATGATTACTTTGTACTGGCAACCACCTCCATCATGATTACTTTGTACTGGCCACCACCGCACATCATGATTACTTTGTACTGACAACCACCGCCATCATGATCACTTTGTACTGACAACCACCGCCATCATGACTACATTGTACTGACAACCACCGCCATTATGATTACGTTGTACTGGCCACCACCGCCATCATGATTACTTTGTACTGACAACCACCACACATCATGATTACTTTGTTCTGGCCACCACCTCCATCACGATTACTTTGTACTGACAACCACCGCCATCATGATTACTTTGTACTGACAACCACCACACATCACGATTACTTTGTACTGACAACCACCGCACATCATGATCACTTTGTACTGACAACCACCGCACATCGGAACAGCACTCAACAGCAAGGATCCCTGGTGGTTACACCGTTGATTACTCCTCCCGAAGATTAAAGTTCGTTTCTTTCGTCGCTGCATGATACTAATGGAATCTGATGAGTAGCAGAACTGAACATGTGATGTGGGACATCGTGACGTCTACTTCTATCTATCACAAGTCACAAAACCTATTAATTGGTTATTGTTTTGAAGGAGAGTAGATATGAATGCATGGCCATGACTGATTTGATGGTGACTGTTCATGTTTAAAACCACCCATTGGACAGTCCATAGTGCTCTTCAGCCACAGGCCAACAGCAGCGCAAAGATGGACACTGCAGCTAGCTCTTACAGCTGAATGTGTGGTAATGAACAATTATCAAATCTTACATATCAAACACTTATGTGTGTTATGGGTTAGTTATCAACTCGTACATCTGTGTGTAATATGTAACAACTATTTCACTTTTGTGTTGTATGGAACAGTTCAACCATTTAAAGAATAACCAGCGAGGTACGAGTGATTACGGGAAATATGCCAGAGTTGACATATTGTTCACAATGCCGAGCCTTGGCTAGCCATTGAACACCATTTTAACGTAGGCATATTTCCCGTAGTCATTCATACCGAGTTGGTTATTCTATTTATTACCAACAATGCAATTTAAAACGAAGAATCACGAAATATAAAACACCCGCAGACAGGACTTGTGACTTCAAACAGCTGATTCATATTCATGCCCGTATTAGACACCAACAGGTCACCGGCAACTTGAAATAGACTTGAAATTGACCTTTATCGGGGTTAGCCTAATGGCGGCCATGTTTGTATGCAAACAGGTTTTTTTTGGTTTTTTTAAAGGTTATTTATTTTAAAACGACTACTACTTACAACGCAATTATATTTATTGCAAATAAAAATGTCATATGAAAAGAATGTTCACATTATTTAACCTTCATGTTTACTGTTTTTGTAAATCTCGGATTGTATGAGTACAGAACGTTCTAACTATTTATGAAACGGTAAAATTTGTAAATGAACTTAAAGTAGTTCCGTCAACCAGGCATATTACTTTTCTGCTTAGCTGACCAATCAACGTTGAGAATCACTGAAAAGTACATTGCGAATGTAACACAAATAATCACCTGTGTATCCTGGCCCTTGTATGTGATATGTAACAGTTGACAACTAGTACACTTGCAAGTGGTATGGAATAGTTAACAACTATTACTATATTACTATTACTATTACTACAACTATAACAATTATTACACTTGTCTTTTCTATGGAATAGTTAAAAACTAGTACACGGGTGTGTGATATCTAACTGTTAACAACTATTATTCCCTTAAGATAAATTTGTCAAATTCTGATTGGTTAATAACCAAAGCATACCAAAAAAATTAGTTACAATGTGTTTTGAACGGTAGTACGGGACTGTAGGGCCCTTGTGAATTCCGTGTAATTTATTACCCTTAAGATCTTTTTCTTAAGTCTTTCTTTAATCAACAACATTCAACAGAATGAGACGCCGTGATATTTCCAGAACGGCCATAAAGGGAGATAACTCGGGATGGCTTAGTTTATGAGTAAAAAATGTCAAATTATAGGTTTATGAAGCAATTTACGATGATCTTACAGTCCCGTACACCCTTCCAAAACACCATGTAATTAATATTACACTTACATGTGATGTGGAATAGATAACAACTTTTACACTTCACTACCTCCCTCAGCCAACCCTCACATGACTGGCCACATGTACAGATACACACACATATACCTGTCACGTTTCTTGCTCTTTTCTCAAGATTATATGGTGTGGGTGTGGGTGTGGGTGTGGGTGTGGGTGTGGGTGTGGGTGTGGGTGTGAGCCTTAAGCTGGTAACAAATCTCACAAACACGTGCACACCTCCTTTGTTTGGTAACATAGCTCCCAAACACACCGAGTTATACACATGAACAACATGAAGTTGGTTCTAAAATTTGCTATATAAAGTCTTGTTAAGTTGAATTCAACACAGTTGAACTGTCAAGTTGGAACTACGGAAAAGGCCTTTGTGAGTACATTTATAGTTTCAACAACGTTAAATAAGTAGATTTGTCATTTTATGTTGAAGATTAGAAAATATGTTCCTTTTACATTGTTTCTTGCAGAAACTTTGGGCATCAATTTTGGTCTTATATTAAGAATTGTGAGTTGTTTCAAACTAAATATGCTTTATGGTTCAACTTTAGACAAGGTCACAGTGTTTCGAGACAGTTCCTAGTCTCTCCTTCAGGTAAAGTGATGAGTGTTAGTTTGTGTTAACTGTGTTGACACGACATGTTATGGTTGTCACGTGACTAGCGACTAGGTATTTACTATTTCAGACTTAGGGGAAATTGCTACCCTTCTGGTTTCGTGATCATCAGGCAGTACTACACGATTCTGGAAGATGGCAATATACAGAACAGTTATGCATCACATGCAGGATTACAGCCACTACCATTGTGAACCATTGTGTTTATGGACATCCAATGAACTTGTGTATTCATTCCATTGTTGTTTAGTTTGCTTTGTGACTATGGTTGTATGTATATTTTGAACTCTAAAAGCTTTGATACAGTGATTTGATCTCTTTTGACATATGTTACGTTTCTTCATGCCATTATATGTACACTTAGGTTATAATTATTCTCCTGTTGGACAATGCTATTGTATAAGGCAACTGCTTATGCAGTGAGGTAACAATCTAATAAATGTATTTAACCTAAGAAGGGTTGCATTTTTCATTGATAGTGATATGTGCAGTCCATTCTCACATTATTGACCACATGTACAGATACACGCACATATACCACAAAGGTGTACTCCAGCCCATCCCCTCATGACTGATCACATGTACAGATACACGCACATATACCACAAAGGTGTACTCCAGCCCATCCCCTCATGACTGATCACATGTACAGATACACGCATATATACCACAAAGGTGTACTCCAGCCCATCCCCTCATGACTGATCACATGTACAGATACACGCACATATACCACAAAGGTGTACTCCAGCCCATCCCCTCATGACTGATCACATGTACAGATACACGCACATATACCACAAAGGTGTACTCCAGCCCATCCCCTCATGACTGATCACATGTACAGATACACGCACATATACCACAAAGGTGTACTCCAGCCCATCCCCTCACGACTGATCACATGTACAGATACACGCACATATACCACAAAGGTGTACTCCAGCCCATCCCCTCATGACTGATCACATGTACAGATACACGCACATATACCACAAAGGTGTACTCCAGCCCATCCCCTCATGACTGATCACATGTACAGATACACGCACATATACCACAAAGGTGTACTCCAGCCCATCCCCTCATGACTGATCACATGTACAAATACACGCACATATACCACAAAGGTGTACTCCAGCCCATCCCCTCATGACTGATCACATGTACAGATACACGCACATATACCACAAAGGTGTACTCCAGCCCATCCCCTCACGACTGATCACATGTACAGATACACGCACATATACCACAAAGGTGTACTCCAGCCCATCCCCTCACGACTGATCACATGTACAGATACACGCACATATACCACAAAGGTGTACTCCAGCCCATCCCCTCATGACTGATCACATGTACAAATACACGCACATATACCACAAAGGTGTACTCCAGCCCATCCCCTCATGACTGATCACATGTACAGATACACGCACATATACCACAAAGGTGTACTCCAGCCCATCCCCTCATGACTGATCACATGTACAGATACACGCACATATACCACAAAGGTGTACTCCAGCCCATCCCCTCATGACTGATCACATGTACAAATACACGCACATATACCACAAAGGTGTACTCCAGCCCATCCCCTCATGCCTGATCACATGTACAGATACACGCACATATACCACAAAGGTGTACTCCAGCCCATCCCCTCATGACTGATCACATGTACAGATACACGCACATATACCACAAAGGTGTACTCCAGCCCATCCCCTCACGACTGATCACATGTACAGATACACGCACATATACCACAAAGGTGTACTCCAGCCCATCCACTCACGACTGATCACATGTACAGATACACGCACATATACCACAAAGGTGTACTCCAGCCCATCCCCTCATGACTGATCACATGTACAAATACACGCACATATACCACAAAGGTGTACTCCAGCCCATCCCCTCATGACTGATCACATGTACAGATACACGCACATATACCACAAAGGTGTACTCCAGCCCATCCCCTCATGACTGATCACATGTACAGATACACGCACATATACCACAAAGGTGTACTCCAGCCCATCCCCTCATGACTGATCACATGTACAAATACACGCACATATACCACAAAGGTGTACTCCAGCCCATCCCCTCATGACTGATCACATGTACAAATACACGCACATATACCACAAAGGTGTACTCCAGCCAATCCCCTCACGACTGATCACATGTACAGATACACGCACATATACCACAAAGGTGTACTCCAGCCCATCCCCTCATGACTGATCACATGTACAGATACACGCACATATACCACAAAGGTGTACTCCAGCCCATCCCCTCATGACTGATCACATGTACAAATACACGCACATATACCACAAAGGTGTACTCCAGCCCATCCCCTCATGACTGATCACATGTACAGATACACGCACATATACCACAAAGGTGTACTCCAGCCCATCCCCTCATGACTGATCACATGTACAAATACACGCACATATACCACAAAGGTGTACTCCAGCCCATCCCCTCATGACTGATCACATGTACAAATACACGCACATATACCACAAAGGTGTACTCCAGCCCATCCCCTCATGACTGATCACATGTACAAATACACGCACATATACCACAAAGGTGTACTCCAGCCAATCCCCTCATGACTGATCACATGTACAAATACACGCACATATACCACAAAGGTGTACTCCAGCCCATCCCCTCATGACTGATCACATGTACAGATACACGCACATATACCACAAAGGTGTACTCCAGCCCATCCCCTCATGACTGATCACATGTACAAATACACGCACATATACCACAAAGGTGTACTCCAGCCCATCCCCTCATGACTGATCACATGTACAGATACACGCACATATACCACAAAGGTGTACTCCAGCCCATCCCCTCATGACTGATCACATGTACAGATACACGCACATATACCACAAAGGTGTACTCCAGCCCATCCCCTCATGACTGATCACATGTACAAATACACGCACATATACCACAAAGGTGTACTCCAGCCCATCCCCTCATGACTGATCACATGTACAGATACACGCACATATACCACAAAGGTGTACTCCAGCCCATCCCCTCATGACTGATCACATGTACAGATACACGCACATATACCACAAAGGTGTACTCCAGCCCATCCCCTCATGACTGATCACATGTACAGATACACGCACATATACCACAAAGGTGTACTCCAGCCCATCCCCTCATGACTGACCACATGTACAGATACACGCACATATACCACAAAGTTGTACTCCAGCTCATCCCCTCATGACTGACCACATGTACAGATACACGCACATATACCACCAGGGTCAGACTCTCCTCCAGCCCACCCTCACATGACTGACCATATATCAAGATGTACGCACGTATACCTCAAAGGACTCCCCCAGCGGTGACAGCTATAAACTCATAATAAACATATTAGTGGTGTGTTTACGCTCATGGGCTCAACCCCGTCTATGTTGCTAATAGAATAAAGTAGAGGAAATAAAATCAAGTGAAGCAGTGTCACAGGATGTTTCATGTAGCCAGATCGCTTTAGTGCCTCCGGCTGGTCTATTCATACTCTCAGAAATGTGAAAAAATGAGAGTAGTGGGACTCTTAAGCGGAGCTAAATTAAATGAAAGGGTTAAGATTTGCTTCAAGCAAGAAGTCGATAGCACATATAATTGCCTTCTGAAATGAGCGTATTTTGTCTGTCAGTTGAAACATGAGAAACACAGAGCTAAAACATGCTTCTGTTGGGAGATGACAGATCTCAGGCCAGTTTAACTTTATCAACAACTCCACGGCCATCAAAATATGTCTTACGAGTTCTCACCTCCATGTTATCACTTCACAACTCCTATGAACTATTAATATCTTTCCAACGATGTGTAAATGACGCTTCTGTCCGTAAAAGAGCATAAGTAAGACTTTCGTATGCTGATGAAACATTTACCTTCCCTACATACATGATCCCTACATTTAATCTTTCCTTCTCCACCTTCCCTTTGTACAAAGTCCTTGTAACACCGGGTATTCACTGACTTTACCCCTTGTCCCACCCTTCCCTTTACGAATGGCTTGTAACACCGGGTTTTTACTGACTCTATCTATTGCCACACCTTCCCTTCACAAAGACCTTGTAACACCGGGTTATATTAAGAAATAGTTGAGTAACTTCACCACAATTATAAATTTTATATTTCAGTTCTTGTAATTTGTTTGTTCTTACATCGTATAAACAAGATACACAAACCGTACATACTGTGAAATGCAATGATGTGTTACACATTATCATGCTTGTATTCTGGGCCGGTATCTTGTTACTGAATGAAAATATCTGTCTGTCTGTCTGTCTGTCTGTCTGTCTGTCTGTCTGTTTACCTCTTGCCACCACCTTCCATTTGTACCAGTTCTTGTAACACCGAGTTTGTACCGACTCTACCTCTTGCAACAAGTTCCCTTCACAAAGACATTGTAACACCGTGTTTGTATTGACTATAACCTGTTGCCACACCTTCCATTTGTACAAAGTCCTTCTAACACCGGGGTTTGTACTTACTCTTCATCTTGTCCCACCCTTCCCTTTACGAATGGCTTGTAACACCGGGTTTTTACTGACTCTATCTATTGCCACACCTTCCCTTCACAAAGTCCTTGTAACACCGGGTTTTTACTGACTCTACCGCTTGTCACACCTTCCCTTTGTACAAAGTCTTTGTAACAACAGAGGCCTTGGAAATCTTTCCCCTAAAAAACCCGTTCCAACACGCACGCATGCACACATTCACAGTTATAACCAAATCCTCCTCCAAGGTTTCATTGATTAAGCCCGATCGTCTACTATAGCTAGGTACAAGCCCATCTCCCCTCCACTTGCGGACTCCTTGTAACGCGGGGCAGCATTGTCCCTGAGCGTGCCTTCATCTCTCTCACATGCTTTGATCGCCGAACTTCAGAGCGGCCAAAATTCCCTCTTAACACCTTTCCATTTAAATTTAACACGTCCCGTAATAGACGGCTATTTCCAAACGGCTTAAGAGGATTAAACGCCACCAATGACGACACTGTGAGACTGTGTGCGACTCTACAGCACTTATCGTATCGTTTTGCTGTCCACTTTCACTTTCTACGTACCTCCGCAAAATTTCAAAGCTCGTTAGCTAACAGTGGTGCATTTTGTGATCAATTGCAACGACGTTAGTTTGATCATGAAGTGCCACGTCGTGTCGCGGCATGAGCAGAGACCAGACAACGTGGTCGAGCCTGGCTGGAGAACAAGATAACATACGTACGTAGACATTTCTTTGTGATTCCACACTCTTAAGTGTCAGTGAAACATCATAACAAGTTGTATTTACACAGTTGTTGTTACGCACACTCACTTTAGCACAACAGGAATCAAGGGCCTAATGAATATTTCGGAACGTTCGGTTACATGAAAAATACGCTGTGTAGCTTAACTGTTGTTTCGGAGCATTTGTTGCAGAATTATGCATATTGGTTGTGAAGTCGGATCTAACATTGTACCTAATAGCACATATACAGTGAAGCAGCATAGTGATGTGTGCAGTGAAGCAATATAGTAATGCATACAGTGAAGCAATATAGTAATGCGTACAGTGAAGCAATATAGTAATGCATACAGTGAAGCAATATAGCAATGCATACAGTGAAGCAATATAGTAATGCATACAGTGAAGCAATATAGTAATGCATACAGTGAAGCAATATAGTAATGTATACAGTGAAGCAGCATAGTGATGTGTGCAGTGAAGCAATATAGTAATGCATACAGTGAAGCAATATAGTAATGCATACAGTGAAGCAATATAGTAATGCATACAGTGAAGCAATATAGTAATGCATACAGTGAAGCAATATATGATGTATACGGGGAAGCTATATCGTGATGTATATAGCGAAGGAGTAAAGTGATGTATACAGTGAAGCAGAATAGTGATACATAGAGTGAAGCAGTATAGTGATGCATACAGTGACACAATATAGTTAAGTATACAAGGAAGTAGTGTAGTGATGTATACAGTGAAGCAACATAGTGATGTATACTGTGAAGCAACATAGTGATGTATACAGTGAAGCAGTATAGTGATGTATACGGTGAAGCAATACAGTAAAGCTTACATAATGAGCATGCACGTACATCCGGCTAATCGTACCACTGCAGGCTTTTACAGGCATTCTATTGCTAGCCCACTGAGATACCAACATGTCACAGGTTTACATGGACAGCAAACCCAGACACAGCTTACTAACCCAGAGCCGACTGCTCTTAGTTCTAGTCACTAGCACTAACAACAAGTACTAATATGACTTCTGTTTCCAGAGAGACGTTCTATCAAGTCAGTGTTGTGTATTCCAACCTCGCACATTACTAAACACCCACACAACCTAGTGCTACACCACCACCTGCTGAAGCATTACATGGACAGGGTAAACAAAACTGTGAAAACGTAAATACAATAGACTCCATTTTACAAACATCATCAACATCAGGCTGTCGCTACATGCTGCATTCTTGTTGCATAGCTTTTCTTAATGACGTAGCTAACGCTAGACTACATGTCCAAACCCAGATTGGCATTCTGTAGTCCTAAATAGACAGACGGTACAGGGATATTAAACATAACGCGACGGAAGGATGATAGATATATAACATGCAGTGGCTCCTTACAAACAGGTATTTGAGATTCGAAAAGTTAGGGATATTATCCTGCAACACTTAAACTTACTGAATATCATATCATTTCATACAGGTGCAAAACAGGAAGACATTAAATAAACATAGGAGCCATAGCCGGTATGTTTAGAACTGAATCAGAATATTGTGAGACACTATTTGGACGCTTTTGAGGCATTGAAGGTGTAATCATTCACTCAAAAGGTGTCTTGGCGTCACAGAACTTGATGTTTCAAATAGAGGTGACTTCAAAGACGTTTAAGGAAGTTCACAGACATCCTGCAACTTAAGATGACCTAAATATGAACTGAACGACATTTGTTTTAGTTACATAGGACGTTTACTTTCGAAATGGTCACAAATGCAGGAATCCACCCAGCCGGATTTACAACAACTTTCTAACAAACAGAAAGCTCACCAAGCGACGCGTAGTAGGTGCAGCCAGGGATAACCTGCAACATATAGTCTCCCTGGTGCAGCTGAAGATGAAGGATAGGCATTCACACAAAAGTTCGGTGTGTGTTCATTTCGGTTCCCCCAAAAGTAAACCGTTGCAGTTTCTGAATTCACCGTTTTCCGGTAGAAGAAACTCCAGTGCTATAGCTGAAGCCCATGGGCCTCCCACACCACCTCTGTTGCCCGGTCAGTGTCAGCTACCCATCAATCAGGGCGGTGTCGGGGTCAGTGAGCCGCTACACAACCTGATCACTCAGTATTCTCGCAATGCCCGCCCATATCCGCTCATCATTGCCTGCTCAGTAGAACTTTCTTCCTGTCAGTGTGGAAATTACAATTGATTTCAGCTTTATCAAAAATTGAATGAATTGAAAAGGAGATTTAGAAATCCTGAGTGTTATTGTTAAAATTAAAACTTGTTCTCTCCATAAAGAAGTTTTGAATTCCGTACTGCCCAACTCTCCATTATTGTCTGTCGATATGACAGGGACGTTCTCCTTGAAACCGAATCCTAATGACAGACATTGACGGCGCTCTAGGCATACATGAATATGCGCATAGTAATCAGACATGGCCAATCACTCGCTTAATCGAGAACATTTTCCTCATTTCCACTTTTCTGTCCAACTGGTGTGAAGGGGAAGGATTCTGTGTATTTTACAGAATGGGGAATCAGGTGAATCTAGTATCTCTACTGCTCTTAAGCACCAACAGTGAGATCGTTGTAGAATATGCTGTCATCACCCCTTGGAACCACTGTCATGCAGAGTGCAGTGATGGGGTGACTATCAGCCTGCGTTTGCAGTGATCGCGTGCTTGTGTTGGTAGTGAATGTATGATCGGTGTTAAAAATCTAGTCACCATTTGTGAAACACGAACAGTATTGTTGAAATATTAGCACTTCACGAATGCTCTGGATGTGGTGGTTATAAACAGAGAGTTTCAAGTTGCTAGGTTAAACAGGAAAGAAATAATCGTCGATTATCGGCAGAACATATCTTTTCACGTAGACAAATACGTAGTTTATTTCCTATTGGTTTGATTTTGAAGCATTTCTATGAGCCGATATTGTTAATAATACATTTTTCCACATATATGTGACGTCTTTGCCCTATTGAATGCATAATTCATTTTATCTATCTAAATGTGATCGTGAAGTGATCGGGGTCCAATGGCTGTACACCCACTGTGCATGCTTGCAGTGCTCGTATTTTTTGTTGCAGTGATCGGTATCGTACAATCTTTTCAAACATACGCATGGGCCATGTAGAAGTTAAGATGCCTGAAATACACTGTTTGGATCTTTTAGTCCTAGCTATTGTGCGAGAAAGGATTCAGACGGCACAGCACAGGTTAATGAAAAATTACACACGCTTCACGAACACCTGACTTTCCGTTTCTGTGCATTCCTCCCTCGTAACAAACAGTGAACTGAGTGAGTATTTTAATGATAGATTGTTAAACGACTTTTTAATTTTTAGAACAAAAAATCCAAACTGAGTTGGTATGATGATTTGATTATGATCAGCGTTTCACTGAGTGTACTATGTTTAACAGTTTCCGAGTTAGATTGCAATTCACCGTTCTCTTTTGTGCCAAACAGAGTATAGTAGTCATTAATCAAGAGTCAAACGATGTATAGCCTAACACAAGCCTAGAAACGTTTCTTAGAAATGACACAACTAAGAGTGTCATCATGATGCTTATTATCACACTTTACGCCTAGATGTCGCTTTGTGATTGGCTGAGCGCTTTTCTGTTATTTTCAATGTACCCCGCTTAAAAGTGAGTTACATTTCCTACGTACCGCGCAGCTGGGAATGCCGAGCTCATTTGGTACTTCGCTGTAGTAATTCTTTATCTCGAGTTACAATGAATCACGTATGATATACAGAAATTACCGATATAAGGAAGATAACTTTAAATTTGGTTTCCTTGGCAAATTCTAGAAATAACTACAAAACGTATCGCACCCTTGCTTCAAACAATTCAAAGTTAACATAGGGAACATGAACAAACATCGAGGGTACATCAACCCATGTTCGCCTCCTGGCCAGTGAACAACTTGTATTGTGTGTATACGAAAAAGTGGTTACATGGGTTTATTATCCCGGGTGGGAGGTGGGGAGGAGAACCAATCAAGGCTTTGTCTGTCTGTGCTCTGCCGACCACCATGGACGAACAAACTGAATCTGCTTTCATCCTTGACGAGCACACGAGACCACTGGCCACTGGTCTACTCTTTCTCAAACGCGCTTGCCTGTGACGTGGTGGTAGTGGTGGACGAAATGCATGTCGCCTACAGCAGAGTCCGGCTGCCTTCAAGCGTGGACGACCGGTGCTCCTGGATATCCTTACATTGTTAACATTAAAGTGTTTTGTTGGAAGATCTGCTGCGTTAAGGAATCGGTGTAAGCGTTAACGCAACGTTAATCATGTGCCTATTATCTAAGACTGCTGACTAGTTTGAATTCTTGAAATCTCTGCCACAGTCTACCAATAACATCCTGACTCACATAAAACCGGATAGCAACCTACTGCTGAATTTGACCAGGCCTATGGTCTGACACTCTCACAGTCCCTGAACCACATTATTTTCCCTACATCCTAGCCTCCCTGCAATGCTAAAGTCCTAACTGAATCAAGTCTAGATTTCCCCTGGTTCAGAATCCCTGGTCTCCTCCTCAATTTATAATAGGTTTGTTGGTTGCCATCAAAATTATGATTATGTAAACATTAGTCTAGGTCTGACACTTTTCAGCAAGTGTCATCAAATGGATTTCCATGTCGACATTTTAATTAAAATGTGTGTCATTTGAAACAGAATGTATCGCACATTAAAGAACAAAAAGTGTTTTTCCATACTGTTAAGAAGATTTGTAAATAACCCAGTTGTATTTGTTTGAAACAACAAGAGTCATCAGAAGATGACATATCCACCCGGCCCCCATATATTTGAAAGGACAAATCATCTGATAGTTACTTGATGTTTTTTTTTAGACTAAGTCTGAATTATTTCCATGGATATCATGAAAAACAATAAATGCAACATATCTGTAAACAGCAAAGGGCGCCACTGCAAGACCTGTCTCATATATCTGCCAAGATCTGTTGAAAGATATCAAATGGTTTTCGAGTTGTGCTCTGGAAAAATAGCCCATCCCTCCACGTTGAGACTAAGTCCGAATTGTTTTCATGGAAACCGGAAAAAATAAAAAGGCCAAAACGTTGTAAATAGAAACAGGCACCACTTTGTGGTCTGCCTCAAATATCTGCCAAGTTTTGCTAAAAGATATTAAATAGTTTTCGAGTTGTGCTCCGGAAAACGAGGTCCTTTCCTCCATTTTCAGACGCAGTCCGAATTGTTTCCATGGAAACCTAGAAAACCTGCAAATAGCAAAAGGCACCACTTTGGGGCCTGCCACACATATCTACCAAGTTTTGCTGAAAGATATTAAGAAGCTTTCGAGTTGTGCTCCTGAAACGAAACACACCTCTACCTTTGAGACAAAGTCCACACGTTTCCATGGGAAACCGAGAAAATAAAAAAATCACAAAAACCTGTAAATAGCAAAAGGCACCACTTTAATATATCTACCAAGTTTTGCAGAAAAAATATTCAACGGTTTTTGAGTTCTGCTCCGGAAACGAAGCCCATGCCTCCATTGGACTAAGACCAAAACGTTCCATGGAAAAAAACAACAGGAATAAAAATGCAAAAGGCACAACCATAGGTTGAGATTACTGTATCTATCAGGTTTAGTCTAAAAATATTGAATGGTATTTTAGCTATGCTCCGGAAACAAAATGATTACGGACAGACAGACGAGGCGTCGACTATATCCCCCCGCATTACATGCCGGTGAGATAAAAACGAAGATTTTACAACTTTTAAAAATTGTTGTTACTAATGGCTTGGCCCTTCATCAGTGACGCTAGCAGACTTAGGGGTGAATTTAGCCTTCCTTCAACACCATTACTGTGGCGGTTGGGTATGCTAGAAGTTAAAAACGTTCGCTCTTCACGCCGAGCACCCGGGTTCAATTTCCCATATGGGTAGAAGGTGTGAAGCCCATTTCTGGTGTTCCCGGACAGGAAATTGCTGGAATATCGCTACGGGCGGCGTAAAACTAAATTCACAACACCGGTAATGGCGTGTAATTCCATTAGTATATTTGGAACTACAAATATCAACGTCTTATGAAAAGAGAATATAAAATAGTACAAAAACTACGAATTATTCTCTTTCCACGTCTCACATGATACACGAATTGATTGTATGCACTCCACATTGAGGAAACCTTTCGTGTCTACATGTTTCTCTGTGTGGTGACCACTGATCAGCTGGTCAACAACAAATCTCTGTGAGTAGATGTGCGGATTTTAATGGAAAGTCGGAGTATGACGCAAATTTCCGCCAAATGACATCACTGATTTTCACACTTTGGCGATACATCCCGGATATGTGTCTCTGGCTCGCTTTCTTGCTTAGGGAACTAGCTGTGGCTTAAGGTACTATGCGTAGAGACTTTTTGTTTTTACAGATGTATAATGTCTTTTTAGTACCCTCAGGTTGGCTTGATATACATTTTCAATACGTGTACGCTTGGTGAATATGAATTATTGCCTTTGTTTTTGATAAGTGTTATGGTCATTGTCCCTATTTTCAAATCTCCGTGTTTCTGCACACAGTGATTGACAACTGTAGAAAAGTCATCAATAGAAGGGCAATATCCACACCTATCCCCATCATTCATGTTGCTCGGTCTGAGAAAAAGCCTAGAGAAATCACTGCATATTCCAAATTTCCGATCACTGAATTATGTGTTCACTGTACTCCCGCTATCACTTCACTTCACTTCTTCAGTTTTCATCTGAATGACTTCCTCTTTTCACAGAGGGTACTACTGGTGACACCTATTACCTCTGTTTGTCATTCATAGGAAAATGGAAATATATTTGACATAAAATCAGTATTTGTCTACTTGAAAAGATATGATCTGCCGATAATCGACGATTGCTTTCTTCATGTTTAACCTACAAACTTGAAAGTTTCTATATATCACCATCAGGACCTGTGCATTCGTGAAATGTTAATACTCATGGTAACATTTGAAGCAACACCCGTATTTTGAGACAAGGGCTATTTCTACATGTTTCTATAAGTATGACACTTAACGTGTACCAGTCTAAAATGATTTCCCAATACATGTTTAATCATCTTGTGCCCTACTTCAGTGATAAAAATGTGTGTTGAAAATAATCGAGATCATTTATTCCATTTTAGAAAGATAACGTCAAATCAACAAAAACGTGTTGTCTAAAAAGTATGCACATTTTGTTAAAGAAATGTCAGCACTTTGTCAGTTCCATCATGTCACATGGAAGTACATCATGTCCTGTAATGAAATCCACTGTTAACCTTTCCAGGGAGTGTATCTTTAGCGTCAGTAGTGAGTGTATCCACCACGAGCCTGAACCACCTCTCGACAACGCCGTCTCATTGATACCACCAGATTACGCAGAGACTGCATTGCCAGATTGTTCAATTCGTCTACGACAACCTGTCTGAGTTCGCGAACGTTGGTGAGAGGGCGATCTCTCGAGGAAATGTTCCTCCCAATGGCATCCCAGAGGTGCTCTGTTGGATTAAGATCTGGACTGACACTTGGCCAGTCAAAGGATTCGATGTTGTTTTACCTTTTGTGGTCAGTGATTATCCAAGGACGATGGGGGTGGGCATTGTCATCCTGGTACAGGTCATCAACGTTGAGGATTGGCATGCAAAAACGACAGGAGAGTGTTCTCGATGATGTCACGACCATACTTCTCTGCATTCATCGTGCCTTGGATGACTTTGATGTCTACTTTCTGGTCATGACAGAAGGCTGCCCACACCATGACTGACCCACCACCTCCAGCTAGTGTTTTCAGTATGTTTTGAGCATGTGGGGAAGTGCTGTATTGAGAAGACGTCTGACCCGTAAGCGGCCGTCAACAACGTACAGATTGAACCTCGACTCGTGAGACCAAATGACACATCGCCACGTGCGCAAATTCCAGTTTAGTCGTGCCTGTGCCCAAACCAGACGAAGACGAATGTGATTATCGGTCAGTCGAGGTCGTTTCAAGGGACGACGAGCTCGTAAACCAGCGGCTACAAGACGTTTGTTAACCAACTCCCGTGACACATTTACTCCTGTTGTTTGCTGCCACCACTGACGGAGTCGATTGGCTGACCAGGATGGTTCCTGACGTGCCATACGAAGTAAACGTCTATCATGCCTCAAATTGGTCTTTTTCTTCCAGCGGCGACCTTGACTTCACCGGTTGTACAATGTTTTTTAAGCAACCTGCTTACAACGCTATGGCAAACATTAACACGTCTTGCAATCTGATGTAGGGACATGCCACGTTGTCTCATGCCCACGATCTGCCATTTGGTAGCCTCAGTTAACTGATTACGTGCCATTTCAATGAATATCAAACCTACATCTACTACCCTCGAAACTGACTTTTCAGAAATACGACCGTGTAAGCATTTTCTCTGCATGCACGTGAAAACCACTCAATGCACGTGCATATGGCCTATTCCCTGAGATAACCAAATTACCAGTCCATGTCACACTCCTGCTATAACATTGTGTATATTACACTATTTCTACTTATATCATATCAATTCAGGCGTTGCGTCAAACTTTACCATCAGTATATATATATATATACTATATTGTTCGTGTTTCGCAAATGGTGACTAGATTTTTAACACCGATCTTACATTCGCCACCAAAAAAAGCGCGCGATCACTGCAAATGCAGGCTCACAGCCACCCCGTCACTGCACCTCTGTAGGGCAGTGGTTCCAGGGGGTGGTTATGGTGAATCAACTTCGAGGTCATTTCAGAGTGTGCTGCTATGGTGTATCAACGTGGAGGTCAGTGTAACACACTGGTGTATCAACTAGGGGTGTATCACCGAAGATTATGCTGCTGTGGTGTATCTACTTGGAGGTCGTTGTAGATCATGCTGCTACTTTGTATCAACTAGGAGGTCAGTACCTACCTACCTACCTACCTACCTACCTACCTACATGCCTACATGCCTACATGCCTACATACATACATACACCGACTGCCATAATGCTGAAACGTGTAAACGACAGTAAAGAGCTGAGTGCCGTGAGGTGTGAACAGGGACAAGGCAGTAAAGAATTGAATGCTGTGAGGTGTGAGCAGGGACAAGACAGTAAAGAGCTGAATGCTGTGAGGAGTGAACAGGGACAAGGCAGTAAAGAATTGAATGCTGTGAGGTGTGAGCAGCTACAAGACAGTAAAGAGCTGAATGCTGTGAGGAGTGAACAGGGACAAGGCAGTAAAGAATTGAATGCTGTAAGGTGTGAACAGGTACAAGACAGTAAAGAGCTGAATGCTGTGAGGTGTGAGCAGGGACAAGGCAGTAAAGAATTGCATGCTGTGAGGTGTGAACAGGGACAAGACAGTAAAGAGCTGAATGCTGTGAGGAGTGAACAGGGACAAGACAGTAAAGAGCTGAATGCTGTGAGGTATGAACAGGGACAAGACAGTAAAGAGCTGAATGCTGTGAGCTGTAAACAGGGACAAGAAAGTAAAGAGCTGAATGCTGTGATGTGTGAATAGGGACAAGGCAGCAAAGAGCTGAATGCTGTGAGCTGTAAACAGGGACAAGAAAGTAAAGAGCTGAATGATGTAACGTGTCAAGGGATAAGGCAGTAAAGAGCGTTGTGTTTTATTGCATGCCAGGAACTACATTCAGTTCGTCAATAAAACGATCAGACACTCAAAATATATTTAGATGAAGTACACAAGAACTGATAACGACCACCTCCATGCAGACTAAATGCCCGTTCCATGTAAATACACTTAGGCCATGTAAGAAGCCAGATTTATTAATGGCTTTCTGGATGTGCAGTGCAAATATTAAAATGACGTACTTATAGAGTATCCATAGGAACGTCAGGAATCATATCATTGAACTGGTACAGTATCAATACAATCATATTATTAAAAACGTTGACATACCAATCTATAACGTTTATCTCGGGCACACATGTTAGTGTTGATTTCTCTAAGAGCACGGGTTATCCCAACAACAACTTTGTGTCTAACGTGCAGCGATACAGGCTGTGATGATGTTTCTGTATGTAACAGCAACACAGTCAATACACATACAGTAAGCACAAGATGGGATCAATATGTGCAACATTACTCCACTTTACACATATACAAGCGGTGGCATCTCCTGTAAGATATGTAACGGACAAAGTATACAGTGTACTGGGACGTGACAACACATCTGTAAAAGGCTGCAACCTGAACTGAATTCACATTGGGACATGGCGATACATCTGTTACAGGCAGCAGCATCAACTGAATACATGCAGAACATATAACTGCATAGGAAACATTTTATAGCATGGACTAAATACATTCAGGGATATGTAATTGCACATATGACTTAAATATGGAGCTTTTAACTTTTAGAACATCTCATGCATGTAAGAGCGTTCCATTTGAAAACTGTTATCATATGATCCATGGTAACCTTTGAAAATGACAAACAATGAGCGCGTGCTGAAATGCTTTATCCTTATAATTTGTACCGAACGACAGAACCGAGCAGAATTCGATAACTTCTCAAGACTTTAATCATGACTTTTCCAACATAATGGGGCTCTGTTTCGAGACATGATTGAGTTAAGGCAATCAACAAGGACTGGCACTGGAATTGACTTGGAACAATGCAAATTTGAAGGTTTTATTAGCCAGTCAATAAGAACATGACCGGTTCATAACGCTGCTGGTGCTCCCCCGTATCATTGGTGCAGATCCGAACATTTACAGTTACCCTGTTGCTGTCATCCCAAGAATGGTATTCAGAGATCAGTTTCTGGAAACACTTCTACTGTTGATTCCTAACTGGCTTAGGCACGAATTATACGAAAATAAAAGTGACACTCTATAACAATTGTAATCTAATGTGGAATGGCTTTGTTTTGTTACTGAGAACGGTTTTAGAGACCATACACTAAGGACTTAAATCGGAGATGAGTAGAGGTCCTTGAAAGGGAAGTACATTTTATTAAAAGAAGTAACTGAAATCGAGGTTTTCCTATATTTTACCTATCACAATGACAACTCACCATGACTGTATGTCTAGAGGATCGTGTAAAGCTCAGGGTTGTATACATAAGCCACTGTATATTATCGTAAAATTAAAAGTTAACAATATTAACAACATTTGAACAAGCGATACAAGTTTTTAACAATATTAAGGATTCCATAAATTCTCTTCTCACGTTTTTACGTTTCACTGTTTTCGAATCTCGAAGGCTAATGACACGCTGCATACTTGGGGACTGAAATAACTCCACAGAAGGCGGAAATCCTTGCGGCTACAAAGCAGTAACTGTATATTCTACACGTGAGTATTTCGGGGACTGAAAGATCAGAATGGAAGAGGTTATGGCCAAGCTGGAATTTGGCGTTCCCGCAATGCGTGTTCAATGGTGACAACATCCAAACCTCATTAGTTATCTGTATTAAGACATATAAACCAGGTAATCATTTCAGTGCTAGCAAATCAATGTACTCTAAGTGTTTCTACCAAAATAAGTAATGTATGCGGCGGCTGATTGGTCGCAAATGTGTGGTAATTGTGAAGCCTCTTAGTAGTGTAGGAACTAACACCGGCACATGTGTATGGTCTGGGAACCCACACAATAGTGCTAATAATAAAAGAGTGGCACTTTCAAGCCTCGTGTTTACCTTCGTGATGGTTTACGGGGTGGTTGCTGTCTGGATGCCTTGTCATCTAACTAGGAAGCGTTAACTCGGCAGAACAATGGCTATGTTATTGCTGATAATCTGCTTCCTAATCTTTGCTTCAGAAGTTGTGGGGTAACTATGTAACAACCACGTGACTTCTGATCCCAAGCATCTGGTATGTGCTACAGAATCACACGCTGCTGATGTACGAACTGCTATATACTGTACGCTCACACTCACCCACACAGACACACACAGCACGGGTACAGACTAACACACTACCCTAACACTTATGTAAACAACAGAACCACACAACACTGTTACCCTACACACTGAATCACACAACATCGGTACCCCACACACTTTTGTAACCTACAGAATCACACAACATTGGTAACCTACACACCCTTGTAAACTACAGAATCACGCAACATTGGTATCCTACACACCCTTGTAAACTACAGAATCACACAACACTGATACCCAACACACTTTTGTAACCTACAGAATCACACAACATTGGTACCCCCACACTTTTGTAAACTACTGAATCACACAGCATTGGTACCCCACACACTTTTGTAAACTACTGAATCACACAACATCGGTACCCCACACACTTTTGTAACCTACAGAATCACACAACATTGGTGCCCCACCCTTGTAAACTGCAGAATCACACAACACTGATACCCTACACACTTTTGTAAACTACAGAATCACACAACATTGGTAACCTACACACCCTTGTAAACTACTGAATCACACAACACTGATACCCTACACACTTTTGTAAACTACAGAATCACGCAACATTGGTAAACTACACACCCTTGTTAACTACAGAATCACACAACACTGATACCCTACACACTTTTGTAAACTACAGAATCACACAACACTGGTAAACTACACACCCTTGTAAACTACAGAATCACACAACACTGATACCCTACACACTTTTGTAAACTACAGAATCACGCAACATTGGTAAACTACACACCCTTGTTAACTACAGAATCACACAACACTGATACCCTACACACTTTTGTAACCTACAGAATCACACAACATTGGTAACCTACACACCCTGGTTAACTACAGAATCACACAACACTGATACCATACACACCTTTGTAAACAACAGAATCACACAACACTGATACCCTACACACTTTTGTAAACTACAGAATCACGCAACATTGGTAACCTACACACCCTGGTTAACTACAGAATCACACAACACTGATACCCTACACACTTTTGTAACCTACAGAATCACACAACATTGGTAAACTACACACCCTTGTAAACTACAGAATCACACAACACTGATACCCTACACACTTTTGTAAACAACAGAATCACACAACATTGGTAACCTACACACCCTTGTAAACTACAGAATCACACAACACTGATACCATACACACTTTCGTAAACTACAGGATCACACAACATTGGTACCCCACACACTTGTGTAAACAACAGAATCCCACAACATCGGTACCCTACACAGTTTTGCTTTTTTACACGTCAATCTTCCACCTCACACTGACTGTTTCCCAATGCCATATAATCCACCTTTCTCTCGCTATCACGCAGACAATGTCACACACAGTGTTAACACACCACACACAGTGTCACACAAACCACACCACACACACAGTGTCACACACACCACATCACACACAGTGTCACCCACACCGCACCACACTCACAGTCACATACTCTAAAAAGACATCGGTTTTTCACGCCCAGTTGTAACCGAGCTTGTACATAAATTCAAATATACGATCGTTTACTTATTCGACTCCAGCATGATAATATGTGCTGGTTGTATGTCTCCAGGATGCATCCATGCAGACATCCAGATTATTTGTCCTCACAGTTGACTTTCAGAAATTCCTTGCTTGAAAAAGCGAATTCCGTTAGAGATGCCAGTCTGATGTTTGCAGGACATACTTGGATTTCAGAGGATTTTGTTCCGGAAGTTTGAAGGCGTTTCTTGGTGTGCTTTCCGTTATTTAAGAAACCAAGATCAGGAATTAACATCCAAGCTGTGATTTAAAAGTATGTTTGACATTTCCATCTTAACACCTATTACGGAACTAGCCTTTGAGGCGTGGAGCATATGTTAACACACATAATGTCTTCACAATGTCTGCATGTATGGCAGAAATGTTATGATACAAGAGAGGTAAAGTATAAGAAATCGGTCTCCAACTCGTCAGAGTGAAACAGTGTTAACATCAGTATTACAACGCTTCCATGTTTTTGAAATATGAAACTTCTATTCCCAATGAGAATCAAGTAAGAACTCTTATTATATCAGCTGCTCATTCACACAATCGCCTGCTTGATAGGACGATTTTCTCTCTTTTCAGCCAATATATTGATAGATGTGTACTTTTCAAGCTCATAATTTGCAGGGAACTGAAATATACCATGACAATTCTCAAAATGGCTACTATGCCGTAGACCCGACAGTATAGAGATATTTACCCGGAACCGTCTATAACAATGAAAGTCATGGATGGGGCCAACTCTGCTTTATTGTTGCACAAATACTCATTACTTTTGTACTGGTCAATACTTTTAGAAGACACACCTGATACTAATGAGCGGGTATTAGCAAATCACACACCAAGGTGACCATGGTTACCAAGTAATTGTAATGGAGTGACAACATCATCTTTTAGGATAGAAGGTGGATATCAAAGTGTTGCGCAGGACCTTTCCCTTCTTTGTGTTGAAATTGTATGGAGAATGATATGAAATAGCGGCACGTCCATTGAAATATAATAACAGTAAATATATGGTTAACACAGAACGTATCCTGTACATGTCAGCTGATGATATAACTCCTATATTAAGTGGATCTGAAAATTCCCCTATGCAGTTCTAAACTCTTTAAACCTTTTCCCGTTTTCTCAGGTAATTGTTGACAAAACTCTTATTGGTTACATCCTGCAAAGAGATCAAGGTGTTAACTGAGGTTACATCCTGCAAAGAGATCAAGGTGTTAACTGAGTAAAGACATTAGATTAGACTGGTCCCTAAAGGAGTTTACTCTTTTAGATGTTAACTTTTAGGTTGACCGAAACTCATCCGCTTATTCTCTGCTCCTCTGAATTCATCCAGCAAACTAGTTGAAAATGTTAAGACAGCCTGTTTTAGATTTATATGGCATGGCAAACAAGATAAAGTAAAAAGAAATGTGTTCGTGTTAAACACTGGACATGGTGGAAGTATCAAAGTACAAGTTTACTTATAATAGTAAACACTATTATATCTTCGAAGAAAAACTCTCTGAATGCGAATTTAAGGCTTGGTCAAGAGCAAAGACAGAATGGTAACAGACAATAAATTGATATTTGTTCATAACTGACACGGAATGGGTGTGTGCTTTGTAAAAGATCTGATTCGTATGGAGGGAGGATAACTTACTTTTGAAGAAGTCACGTCAAAATTCTACGAATTAGGTTTTTGACCACTAAACAGAACATCCGGAAGTAAACACTTGTTTAGTAAACTTTTGCGTTCAAAATTTTAAAAATTACGTTGTTACACAGTTCAGTTCTCCACTATTGAATGGGAAATATTTGATATTATTATAAACACATGAACGAAAAATACAAATCTTACATGGTTGCTGCATGGCAATATTCACAACGTTACCATCTGGAAACGTTCCTTTTAAGATTAACTACGTAGAATCACTAATGTGCTCCATTTGTGAAAAAAAAAGAAACTGAGACTGTTGGATAAGTGTGTTCCTCTGTGGAATACTCCTGTGTTCCCGACATGTTCCTCTGTGGCATACTCCTGTGTTCCCGACGTGTTTCTCAGAGGGATACATCTGTGTTCCCGACATGTTCCTCAGTGGGATACCTCTGTGTTCCCGACATGTTCCTCAGTGGGATACCTCTGTGTTCCCGACATGTTCCTCAGTGGGATACCCCTGTGTTCCCGATGGGATGCCCTGTTGTGTACATGTAACACGCAGCATGAATAGAGCTGTCGATGTTCTGGTTGCATAATTCAACATATCGATGGGATATCTCGTTTATTTATGACTGTCATTGTCTCTGAGGTTTATTTGGAACATTATCATATCAAAGTACAAGCTATAACTCACGTTTCTGGTGTACACCCTAGGTACTGCTCTGCAAAGTCCATCTTCTGACGTATTCATCATGCTTAAGTTTCTGCACAGCAAAAACAGACACTAAGAACAGTACGACCAGTTACTGTTATCACTGGTTGTGTGGACCCTGCGCAATTTAAACAAACGTGATGCAGACTATAGATATTTAGAGTTACCATTTTCATTGTAACAAAGATCACAGACTGAGCATCCTGGTACATCCAATAGCCACAACTCTGCCAGCAAAGATACTTTTCAAATGAATTAACCGAGCAAAACGTTTATGGGCAAATCAAGTTGACGTGAGAGTTTTTGTGTACAAGAAACACATCGACATGGCCGTAAACAACATCAAAGTCGCCAAAAAGTGCAAAGCTTCCTGTATCTATCTGAACATGAAACATAAATACACGTGCACTTTTGCCGGCAAAAAATGTGATATTCAATGTAAAGCCCTTCAACTGAGAAGTATAATACCCCGACTACATAGGGGAAAAGCGAGATAAGTACCTATGTAAAGACACGTTCCGGCTAAGACGCTGATTAGGTCTGGGATGCTGGTGTAGACACGTTGCTGAGAATGTCTAATCAATCGGTTCTGGTTTCAATGACAGGTCGGCAAATAGACTGAAAAAGCGTTTTCATTGCGGATCACTATACAGTAGCAGCAGCTATCACCTTCGTAACAAACATACATATCTTCCACCACATCATCGTGTTATCCAGTGGTCGTTAGCACCGCGTCAAAGATAAACGAATGTTATGTTATTGATGTAAAATGTGTGTGTCACTTCGTGTGGGGTGTAGTTTGGCGTGGGAGTGAGGGGCTGTGAGTGTCACTTCGTGTAGGGTGTGTTTTGGCGTGGGAGTGGCGAGTTGTATGTAAGGTGAGTGTCTTCCTTCATGTAGGGCGTAGTTTGGTGTGGGACTTAGTGTCGGATGTGGTTTGGCATGGTGATGATCATGAGGACTTGTATGTAAGATGTGTGTGTCAATTTGTGTAGGGTGTTGTTTGGCGTGCAAGTGAAAAGTTGTATGTAAGAATAAATAGCTTGTTTAATAAAAATCATTATTGTGTTGTCACTCATCGTTATTTCTTACGAGAGGAGTTGGGGGATCGTTTGCTAGTAGAACAGCCAGGTAATCAACAAGCGTGTATAGTAAATTTTAAATATATGTCACTAAAACTGAAGAGCATGTGAGATGATTACATTTTTCCAGTTCTTTTTCTACTTTTTCTACTGAATGAGAATACAGTTATGTGCATTATCACTGCATTATCTATACTTTGAGTCTTAATATATACACTGGGTTAATGCTATATGTATGTCTGCATCTGTGAAATAGTTGAATGGGTTTTGCTGAAGTTAATACATTTGATTGTTAAGCGGTGGTGCCACAACAATGAGGTACTTGTTGATGATTTCTTGACCCTACAAATACACCGTCGCCATCGATGTGTTCATCAGTGATCATCAGTACAATCTCTACAATCCAGCACATTGTCTGATTATTTCTTATGTCCTAATGTGTGCAGGTTTAAACAGCTTCCACTGTACATCACCTGGTAGTACTTTACAGTTCCTCGATTGTTATCATGATAAACACCTTCACCAGATCAATAGTATTTCATTACCAATGGGAAATGTCACAAGTGTGTTCAAAGACTGAAGCTGATGAAAGTTGATATGTTGGATGTAAGTGTCATTGGCGTCTAGGACACGAGGAGACTGTAGCCGTGTTCACTAACTGAGATGTTCTATAAGGAATCGGTATACCGTTTACCATTGTGACTTGTTGTCTGTCAGCCGTCTACATCAAGATCCGTATTATCCCTTATCAATTTATTTCCAGGATGAACCTTCTATGATACGTCTTCATCCATGACACTAATGGGCAACACAGATGCCCTGTGCCTTAACACCATGTTCATCAATCGCCCAATATACACAGCTCAATGACACGTGTCTCGTGACATAATGATCCACACTGCTTTTTTAACTGAACTTCTTAACCTTAGTCAAGGATCTTGTACAATACCAGATGAGCACTGAACCTTTTAAAATGCGTATTATATATGAAATTATATTTTTCTAATTCCTAATGTCTGATCCCACTCCCAGACTGGTGTTTGCGTATGGTAACGTGGAATCTGACAGTCCCTCCTTGTATGTAAGCATGTTAATACTGACAAGGCACCGGGAAGAATCGCGGGCATCAAACGTGATTGTAGCTCTGTCAAGGAGCCACACGACATCTCTGTGGCCGTCAAGTCCTTTTGCATTATGCTGAAAGCCTTAAGAGCTCTTTTTAGATGGATTATTAGCAAATAAGTGGCAGGGTTGACAAATTTGTTCAGGCAGATCACCCATCGATTTCTATGTGGTCACCAGTAAGACCGACAACAAAGCATTTGTGACAGACTGAACCTCTGCTCTTATGTCAAAGCGTGTGTGTGTTAGTTCCAGCCAGCCCGGATACGCCGATCAATTCACACTCTTTAAATTCCTATCATTTCTAAAGATTTGTGGATTTGTGTCCCCTTCTTTAAGAAACAGCGGTTTGAAGAAATATTTGACGAGTTCAAACGTCGCTTCGGGGCGCTCATAACTCATCACCGCGGCCGATTTACAAGCAGCAAAAGTTCTTTCCAGTTCCAACATACTTTTTGTAATCTTTAGATATTCCCACCGCCCGGTTCTATAGGAGAGGTGTTGGAAGTAAAAGAAATGGCAAAGGACACTTGGGTTTAGAATCAGAATACTTCAAGAAATTAGAGATGCCATTTCTTTATCATTAACAATCATAAAAGTTGCGAAATGTTTCAAATAAGAAAGCCTACTTGGTGTGTTGTTTTAGTGATTTCTCGTTAGCATGGAGTGACAGAGTTAACCACACGACAAGCCCGGAGAGTACAGGAAGTCAGGTCCCAGGACACAATACATGGCTGGGATGTGGACACAAGTCATCCACGTTTCTAGATGTTAAATCTTGTATAACATTGTGTAGCTTCGATTGATCAAATTCCAGACGGTCCAAGGGGAGTCAATATGTAATAAAGTCCAACGGCAAACGCTGCATATCTGCCAAGGACTCCAGCCGTTACTGCGAGGGCCAATCTCACACGTAACCGAGCAGGGAACAATGCACTGAAATCATAATGTGTCGGAATAATTCAGAACATGAATTATCTTTCTGCGTGATTCATTGGTAATGGATCTTGCAGTCTTGAAGGAGGTTGCGAGGCGATGGGGGTGAATGGGGCGAATTACGTGGTACGGTCAGTAGTGGTGTGTATGTTTGTGTGCGTATGTACGTGCGTGCGTGTGTGTGTGTGTTGTGTCTGTGTGAAGGAGTAGGTATGGGAGGAAATGTGGTTTTAGGGGAAGGAGATGGTGAGGTGAGGGATCGGGTGGTGAAGTAGGTGATGAGGTGTAAGAAGGGGTGCTGGTGAAGGGAATCGTGAGGTAAGGTTGTGTGGTGGTGAAGTAGTGGCGAGGCAAGGGAATGATGTGTGGTGGTGAAAGAGATGGTGAGGTAAGAGAAAGGGCGTGGTGGTAAAGGTGATGGTTATGTGAGGTGAGGGAAGGCCGTGTGGTGGTGAGGGAGATGGTAATGTGAGAGAAGGAGGTGTGGTGGTGAAGGAGGTGGTGATGTTAAGTGAGGGAAGAAGGTGAGGTGGTGAAGGAGGTGGTGATGTTAAGTGAGGAAAGGTGGTGTGGTGGTGAAGGAGGTGGTGATGTTAAGTGAGGAAAGGAGGTGAGGTGGTGAAGGAGGTGGTGATGTTAAGTGGGGGAAGGAGGTGTGGTGGTGAAGGAGGTGTGGTGGTGAAGGAGGTTGTGAAGTGGGGGAAGGATGTGGTGGTGAAGGAGGTGGTGGTGTGAGAGAAGGAGGTGTGGTGGTGAAGGAGGTGGTGGTGTGAGAGAAGGAGGTGTGGTGGTGAAGGAGGTGTGGCGATGAAGGAGGTGATGATGTGAGGGAAGGAGGTGTGGTGGTGAAGGAGGTGGTGATGTTAAGTGAGGGAAGAAGGTGAGGTGGTGAAGGAAGTGGTGATGTTAAGTGAGGGAAGAAGGTGAGGTGGTGAAGGAGGTGGTGATGTTAAGTGAGGGAAGAAGGTGAGGTGGTGAAGGAGGTGGTGATGTTAAGTGAGGGAAGAAGGTGAGGTGGTGAAGGAGGTTGTGAAGTGGGGGAAGGATGTGGTGGTGAAGAGGGTGATGAGGCGAAGGAAGGGTGTGCGTGAAAGAGATGGTGATGTGAGCAAAGGGCTGCCTTGAAGGAGTTTGTGAGGAAAGGGGTGTGGTGAGGTGAAAAGAATGCACAAATATGTGTCAAAATTGTGTGTGCAAAAAGTGGAGCAAATGTGGCCTCAGTTTTCCAGGGAAAGATCGAAGTCGCTCAATGACTTGTTCGTAGCATTGTATCTGAAAAAGAATATAAGAATAGATCAGGCGTTAACAATGCTTTTATGATGACAGTTAACGTGGACCAAACACTTTGATGGACGGTTAACGTAAACGTTAAGATATTTCGAAAAGCATAAAACCATGTATATATTCTGAACATTCGAATAGTCATATGTGGTTAATAGCGTACTGCCGGCGTATTGTGAGCATCTCTGTGAGTTTCCAGTGATCAGCCGAAGTGACTGCAGACTTTCAAGCTGGAATGTAGCTTTTCACGAGGACTGCTTACACTGTCTGCCCGTCTTTTGCAGGCAATTCGTTTCAGCCAGTATTTATTATTAACAGTGTTTTTCGGTGATATTGTCTGAAATACTTTAAGATAAACTCCGACGAAATATTTCAAGAAAATTAAGTCCCTCCTGTGTTATAACAGATGATATTTATGTGCAGATCTGTTTAGACAGGTGCCCGTCCATAACTCTGTGAGGCTACAAGGATCGTATGGACACGAGAGCTAGTTACCAATTGATTTCCCTTGTCACCAAACAGGCAGAGAGAGAAAGCAGAGTGCCACGGGGGTCCAAACAGTAGCGACCAATACGTCACAAGAACAGGGTCGGCCATTTTACGCCACCCTCAGTTGACGGAGCAGAAATGATTAATCATTTTATCTCACAATAGGTTCCTTCAAAGAAATAAATGAGATTTTATTTTTGAACTTTGGTGTTTTCCTATGTTGAAGGTTGCTCTTGACGTTATGGCTGACTGCAGTCAAATACATTGGCCAACGTGCACCAGCAGTTTCATCGTTACCTTCCATATTAACGTCCTGTACGAGCCACACGCGCTGGCGCGGACAATTGCATACAAGATACATATTGGATATACACCAAAGGCTCAAGGAATACAATATATTTTCATAGACTGTAATGTGAATCGTTAAAACGATCATTGAAGCCACACAACCGTAACAATATGTTACAGAAAATGCAATGACAGTCGTGTGTGATGTCAGTTTGAGTGGCCATGAGATCAGGTGAACCAGTCTAACCATTACATATTAAACTCAGTTCCTATATTTCTTTAACCAGTCTTCTCTTAAAATTGAAATCTGAAATGCCATAGACACTATTTCATAATTACCTCAGGTATGACGTCACTTGTACCCTGACAGCCATATAACAACCAGAGTGCCATTGTACACAGCATCCTTAGCGCTGCGCCAGTCGTAAGTCTATGTGATGGTATGGGTGTTGCGATCACCCTAGCGATAAAATCGCTTTGTACAACGTCAGCCAGTTAGTTGGCTGATGCAGCAGCTACAGTTTGTTTGCTACAAATATATTGGAATACTATCGTTCGTAGACATTTTTTGTTGGAGCTACCTTACTCGCAGTAACAAGGCTATAAAATTGTTGAGCTGGTCGACCCATCAAAGGTAATGTTGAGCATATATCAGAGAGATGAATAAATAGGTCATATGACTTATGCCAACTCATAGTTTCCGTCTGTTACTACGGTTGTTCGTACGGAGGACATACTAGCTCGGCCATGCAGTAAAAATGTGTCTACCACAATCTTAAACTGTTGATATAGCCAAGTTGTGAGAACTATTCTCTATTATAACATAATGCAACGTTATGCAAGAAGCTTCCAAAGGAGCGTGTATATTGTCCGACACTTTGGGGCCTTTTTCAGAAGTCTCGTGAAACTAAAGCAACGTTCGTGTACAAGCTCCTCGTCACATTGGCCTTCTCATTGAAACAAATGTTTCTGTTTGACCTTGTGTCTCGATTGTGGGGTTGCCAGCACCAATAAAGCCTTATTTGCCGGGCTTCTCTTCACACAGGCTGATGTGGGGTCCAAAATCAAGTTACGTAATGGGACTGCATTTGTGTTTGCGCTCATCCTAGGCATCTATCTGTGCTGCCACTTCCACGTCCTAAATGACTGGTCGGGACTGGTTCCGTGTAGGAACAGTGCCCATCCTCCATGCTAGTGTCACCTATTTCATTCCGCCAGCAGTGCTGTGATAACACAATTGTCATAAAGTATGCTTTGTGATTCGATCAGCGTAAGTTGTTGGCGTTACAGTTACAGGTCCCAGTGCTCTCTTGCTGAGCAAACCTCTATATGACTGTTCTTGTGCAGGGTAGTCCAGACTGAAGTCTGAGTAACTGAAAAAATTCCATTTTGTAATTTTTTACATTACACAGTTCTGACGTCCTGTCCTGACCTCCCTCTACCAGGAGGTGGGAAAAAGGCTAACACTGATCCGACCTCCTCCCACCAAGAGGTGAGAACGAGGCCGACGGAAATCATCCAATCAAAGTAAACCCAAACTGGGTGAATTGCTCCATTTACCTCAGAAACGACGAAAGCAGATAGATTATCCTGTGAATATCATAGTTGGTTGAAAACGTAAACCGAAGGATAGTGACATACCAAGAAGCATTAATTCAAGTATGTTTTCCATAGACACGTTTTCTGTTCTTACTGTATGACAGCACTGTGTACTTACATGCATATGATGTTCTACAGATACACGTTGTTGTGAAAATGATTTTACAGTTGGTGACATCAGTAACTTTACTGCAGTGTCGAAATATTATATTATTTATCATGTTATCCTGTCTCTTATTTACGAGACAGGGGTTTATTCACCCGAGGAACATCATTCTAGTGATCCAAAAACTTTGTAGCAGTACACATAATAAAATGCACCGTGTGTGCACGTATAAAACGTTGTATGATTTCATTAATGGGGCACTCTAGTGTAAGCAGAAACTGTTTATTTCTAAATCTGGTGTGCTAATTGATTGGAACGTGATAGTAGACTTAATTGCAAACTATAGTCCGTAACTGATCGCTGTCACCTAGGAGAATACTGAAGGACAGCCGATTGAGAGTGTTCAGTAATGAGGTGGTCCGTTGACGTCCCGCCTCCCTACCATGTGGCCACCATGTATGGATCTCGGTGGATGACGCCTGGTACAATCAATGTTTCTCCCAGTAGACTGCATGTCCATTCTTCATGTATCAGTACCTGATAATTACAATCAATGAGCTGGAAAACTATACTTGACCAAGTGTGACGCCACAACGACGGACTGCGTTGCTCGCTGCTTAACCTCGGCAGTTTCACTTTGCCTTTCCTGTTACAACAGGATCCATGCATGATACCATAATGTTTGTTTTGCTAGCATCAGCTGAACCTGTAATATAGTCAGTACTGACAACAGCAGACCACGACACATAGATCACGCTGACAACAGCAGACCACGACACATAGATCACGCTGACAACAGCAGACCACGACACATAGATCACGCTGACAACAGCTAACCATCTAGCATATAGATCGTGTTGACAACAGCAGACAATGACATTTAGAAAACATTGATAACAGCAGACAATGGCATTTAGAAAACATTGATAACAGCAGACAATGGCATTTAGAAAACATTGATAACAGCAGACAATGGCATTTAGAAAACATTGATAACAGCAGACAATGGCATTTAGAAAACATTGATAACAGCAGACAATGGCATTTAGAAAACATTGATAACAGCAGACAATGGCATTTAGAAAACATTGATAACAGCAGACAATGGCATTTAGAAAACATTGATAACAGCAGACTATGGTACATAGATCATGTTTACAGCAGCAGACCATGACACATATATAATATTGAAAACAGCAGACCACACCATAAAGGTCAAGTTGACAACAACAGACCATGGCATATAGATAATATTGACAACAGCCAAAAAACAAACGCATAGACGAGACGTCTGTTGCGAAAAAGTTGTATTTTCAAACATGTGTAACTCGTCCTCAAAATGACTTTAGTGCATGAAAATTTACACCAGTTTAGAAGAAGGTAATGTCTATACAATCATACTTTTGCATAAGGGAGACGCTGAGCTCGATGGTGACGACGTAGCACAACCCCGACGTCGGGTTCCCTGGCTCTCAGACCAATCTCTTTCAGCCTTTTCCATATAGTTTGACCAGATATCCTTTGAAGTCGAGGCTACCCTGGCTGCTGTGCTCCCACCCGTGGCAGTACGATCACGCAAATGTAGTACACGGAGGTACCGATCTTGGGCTGCAGTGTTAACTTGAGGTCTGCCTGATCGGGGACGGCCATTTGCTATAACTCTTTGGCTCCAACGAGCTGCAAGCCACCTTATCCTGCTCAGACTAACATTCAGACGCCTGGCAACAGAATATTGGTAATATCCAGCATACATTCTTTCCATTGCGATGTTCCGTGTCGCAGAGTCAACGAATGCCAATTTCTAAAAGTAATTTGGATTTTTATTGCCAGACGGTGAATGCTCATTGCTGCACGATTTCAACTGGAAGATGTTTTCTTTTGCGTTGTGGCGATGCCTTTCTAATCCTTGTAAGAAACCACATCAAAATCAACATGTTCATGTAAAATCGATTGTTTACTTGTGCTGTTGTGTAAAATTATGTTATCAACACATTTGTTACATATTTTGACGATTGTTTGAACTCAATGGGTAATTATAATAGATATTTTAAATACAAATCACCTATGCGTTTCTTTTTCGAGACAGCATGTATATGGGGTGAAACGGTGAGCTCTTACAACTGTACGGTACGTACTACAGTACACGGCCTTCTGTTCGATCAGTTTCGGCTCGGTATATGAGATACGATCATAATGCAGAAAATTGACAAGAAAAAAACTTTACATTTTTGACAATATAGGAAAAATACAGAAGCGTAGTAGGGCCACGGTGAAAATATTTTGGGGGGTGTCACTTTCTCCAACGTAGGACATACTAACTCCAACGTAGGACATACTAACTCCTACGTAGGACATACTATCACCTACGTAGGACATACTAACTCCTACGTAGGACATACTAACTCCTACGTAGGACATACTAACTCCTACGTACTACCTACAGATCCTTTTAAACGTTTGGATTATGAAGCATGGTTATTAAGTTGAGACGTGTTTGGTTATGCAGGATGTTAGTAGAAATGTAAGTGCATGTTCATGGCACTAACGCAGTGTTCTATACAGTGTTTTTGTGCGTGTGTTACGTTAGGGTGATGTGGACCTTGATTGCAGTCATGGCGTTTTGGGTATTCACACAACGCGCGCACGCGGGCGTCAAGAAAGAGGTAATCGCGAGAAAGAGGTAATCAATCCGTGATTGCTGAGAATAATGTGAAAATTGTGCTGTCGCGGTAGGCACGACATGCGGACCCTCACGAACATGGTAAGTAGAAGTACGCGTATTGAATGAGGTGATGCTGTTTCACCGATGTTATCGTAAACAGTTATAATTTATGAATATGGGATCAAATCATACAGCATGAAGTCACGGAGGGGTACAGCAAACATCATATGATAAAGTTGTTTTCTTATTTGAAATAACCGAAAAAGGAACGGAACCCGGCTACTGATCTGGTATGTGCAGTTGCTGTCTTGCTAACTTGTAGTGAGTGAGTGAGTGAGTGAGTTTAGTTTTACGCCGCACTCAGCAATATTCCAGCTATATGGCGGCGGTCTGTAAATAATCGAGTCTGGACCAGACAATCCAGTGATCAACAACATGAGCATCGATCTGCGCAATTTGGAACCGATGACATGTGTCAACCAAGTCAGCGAGCCTGACCACCCGATCCCGTTAGTCGCCTACTACGACAAGCATAGACGCGCCCTTAATGGCAAGCATGGGTTGCTGAAAGCCTATTCTACCCCGGGACCTTCACGGGTCTGCTAACTTGTAAGCAGACGACTTGAGGTGATCTCCAACTTACTTCTGGGAAAATAGCGGCCGTCTAGCAAAGAAATGAACAGGTTTCGAATTAAAAATGACTCGATTTCTAAAGATCTTAGACATAGATTTAGAGAGGTTGATAAAATGGCGATACGAAAACCGGAAATACCGATTTGGGGATCGCATAACGGGAGACCGAAACCGAAGACAAAATATTGTGGTTCTGTTAATACCGTTTCGAGACTCATATTATGTCATTTTGACATTAGCTGACATATAGATCATTTTCATTCATAACAGCAGATAATGTCTAAGAGCAAACTTATTGAATGAAACAAAACTTTGACAACAGCAAATCACGACATATAAATCATGTTGACAACAGCAGACCATAGTATATAAGTCACAGTGACAACAACAGACCATGTATATAAATAATATTGACATCATTAGATAGCGGCCTGTAGATAATGCTGACATCATCAGACCATGGTATGTAGATAGTATTGACAACATCAGACCATGGTATGTAGATAGTATCGACAACATCAGACCATGGTATGTAGATAGTATTGACAACATCAGACCATGGTATGTAGATAGTATTGACAACATCAGACCATGGTATGTAGATAATGTTGACATCATCAGACCATGGTATGTAGATAGTATTGACATCATCAGACCATGGCATGTAGATAGTATTGACATCATCAGACCATGGTATGTAGATAATGTTGACATCATCAGACCATGGTATGTAGATAATGTTGACATCATCAGACCATGGTATGTAGATAGTATTGACAACATCAGATCATCGTATGTAGATAATGTTGACATCATCAGACCATGGTATGTAGATAGTATTGACATCATCAGACCATGGCATGTAGATAGTATTGACAACATCAGACCATGGTATGTAGATAGTATTGACAACATCAGACCATGGCATGTAGATAGTATTGACATCATCAGACCATGGCATGTAGATAATGTTGACATCATCAGACCATGGTATGTAGATAGTATTGACATCATCAGACCATGGCATGTAGATAGTATTGACATCATCAGACCATGGTATGTAGATAATGTTGACATCATCAGACCATGGTATGTAGATAATGTTGACATCATCAGACCATGGTATGTAGATAATGTTGACATCATCAGACCATGGTATGTAGATAATGTTGACATCATCAGACCATGGTATGTAGATAGTATTGACAACATCAGATCATGGTATGTAGATAATGTTGACATCATCAGACCATGGTATGTAGATAGTATTGACATCATCAGACCATGGCATGTAGATAGTATTGACAACATCAGACCATGGTATGTAGATAGTATTGACAACATCAGACCATGGTATGTAGATAGTATTGACATCATCAGACCATGGCATGTAGATAATGTTGACATCATCAGACCATGGTATGTAGATAGTATTGACAACATCAGACCATGGCATGTAGATAGTATTGACATCATCAGACCATGGTATGTAGATAATGTTGACATCATCAGACCATGGTATGTAGATAATGTTGACATCATCAGACCATGGTATGTAGATAATGTTGACATCATCAGACCATGGTATGTAGATAATGTTGACATCATCAGACCATGGTATGTAGATAGTATTGACAACATCAGATCATGGTATGTAGATAATGTTGACATCATCAGACCATGGTATGTAGATAGTATTGACATCATCAGACCATGGTATGTAGATAGTATTGACAACATCAGACCATGGTATGTAGATAGTATCGACAACATCAGACCATGGTATGTAGATAGTATTGACAACATCAGACCATGGTATGTAGATAGTATTGACAACATCAGACCATGGTATGTAGATAATGTTGACATCATCAGACCATGGTATGTAGATAGTATTGACATCATCAGACCATGGCATGTAGATAGTATTGACATCATCAGACCATGGTATGTAGATAATGTTGACATCATCAGACCATGGTATGTAGATAATGTTGACATCATCAGACCATGGTATGTAGATAGTATTGACAACATCAGATCATGGTATGTAGATAATGTTGACATCATCAGACCATGGTATGTAGATAGTATTGACATCATCAGACCATGGCATGTAGATAGTATTGACAACATCAGACCATGGTATGTAGATAGTATTGACAACATCAGACCATGGCATGTAGATAGTATTGACATCATCAGACCATGGCATGTAGATAATGTTGACATCATCAGACCATGGTATGTAGATAGTATTGACATCATCAGACCATGGCATGTAGATAGTATTGACATCATCAGACCATGGTATGTAGATAATGTTGACATCATCAGACCATGGTATGTAGATAATGTTGACATCATCAGACCATGGTATGTAGATAATGTTGACATCATCAGACCATGGTATGTAGATAATGTTGACATCATCAGACCATGGTATGTAGATAGTATTGACAACATCAGATCATGGTATGTAGATAATGTTGACATCATCAGACCATGGTATGTAGATAGTATTGACATCATCAGACCATGGCATGTAGATAGTATTGACAACATCAGACCATGGTATGTAGATAGTATTGACAACATCAGACCATGGTATGTAGATAGTATTGACATCATCAGACCATGGCATGTAGATAATGTTGACATCATCAGACCATGGTATGTAGATAGTATTGACAACATCAGACCATGGCATGTAGATAGTATTGACATCATCAGACCATGGTATGTAGATAATGTTGACATCATCAGACCATGGTATGTAGATAATATTGACATCATCAGACCATGGCATGTAGATAGTATTGACAACATCAGACCATGGTATGTAGATAGTATTGACAACATCAGACCATGGCATGTAGATAGTATTGACAACATCAGACCATGGTATGTAGATAATATTGACATCATCAGACCATGGTATGTAGATAATATTGACATCATCAGACCATGGCATGTAGATAATGTTGACATCATCAGACCATGGTATGTAGATAGTATTGACAACATCAGACCATGGCATGTAGGTAGTATTGACAACATTAGACCATGGTGTGTATAAAATATTGACACCATCATTCCGTTTGGAGTAAAAGTTTCACCCAGGCATATAAACAAGATGACGACATCAGACCATGACATACAGATAATATTGGCATCATAAGACCATGCCATGTAGATAATATTGACATCAGACCATGGTATGAAGATAATATTGGCATCATCAGACCATGGTATGTAGATAATTTTGACAACATCAGACTATGGTGTGTGGATGATATTGCCAGGATCAGAGCGCCGCACGTACATAGTATTGACATCATCATTTCGTTTGGAGTAAACGTTTCACCCACGCATATAAACAAGATGACGACATCAGACCATGACATATCGGTAATATTGACTAAATCAGACCATGGTATATTAATAATATTGACAACATTAGGCCATGCCATATAGATCATGTCTGAGACTTCAAATGCAGCGAACATGGCGTAGTAAGCCCTACGGGAGAAAACATGATCTATATAACCCATATCACGCACTGACAATTGATCAGGTAAACATATATTCTGGTATGACCTAACATGACAAGGTCAAACAGATGTTTCTCCCGCAGATTACGCACTGGCATGTGATCAGTTGGTATCTTGATATACCAGCAGCCAAACATAACACGTGTATAAGAGGAGATCATAGCAACATGTACTTTAAACATATACTAATAGCAGGTCACTCGCTAACACGTTGTGGCAGATCTCGTGCAGCTTCTGAAACCATGATCCTCCAGCCGCTTGCAGGCATATCTACATATCACTCCAGTCTCTATAATGACTTTTCTATTGAAACCTGGCGCAGCTAGTTTGGATAATCATTAGTTTCAAAAGGTAATGTATCTTCCAATCTCATTAGGTAGTGAGTGGATAGGAGCGATTACGGAGCAACGTTTGGATAATCCGCTTACCGTTGTTGGCTACTAGACACGAGAGATCCGCTTTAGAACTGATTAGCTGGTGGGTGTTTAACAAGGGCACGCAACACTGTGTAGTGCTACAAAACAGGAAAGTGATTATAAAATAACCAATTACTTAACAAATTTTCAATTTTGTTATGAACGAAAACAAGACTATCAGAGTTTATTATACCATTGTTAGGTAATGTGGTTAAAGAAACATTATCAGTCGACTTTGTCAAGGGTAATCTCTGAGTTACAACGAATTACGGATTATCAGGGGCTGAACTTTCAGTTTTCAGCCCATCATTCGGGCAGTTATTTTATATGCTCAATGCCTCCAAATGTTGATTTCAATGTTGTTAATGCTACGTTGCCATTTGTTAAAGCCAGTACGTTGAGATTCATACCTACACAATGATTATTATATATGATTGATGTGACAATGTCCAGGTGATAATCATTGGGAGTATTAGCTTGGATCTTCTACATGAGAATATAGCTGCGCGACACTTTCACTGTAAACGAATTGGTTGTATTTTATGTATGCTGATTGTTCACTCCTCCGTGAACGTATTTCTGTAATACATTTTCCTTCCCACATTTTCTCAGACAGAGATCTTAAGATTTATTGCGTCTGTTAAAAGATCAATGGTACGTATTACTAAGACATTCTCTAGGGTGTTCCAAGGGATATGGAAGTACTCGGTCATATTAAGTGAAGTCTTGTGAAAAACATAGAAATGTGAATGCATTTTTTCAACTTATGAAGCAGTTTGATGTGGCCAAGGTAACTGTTTTCTTTCACCAGTTACACTACAGATGCTTGTTGAGTTCAATATTGTGTACCGGATATAGACTGATCTTTAGTGAGTTACACATTGACGTCTATATACTAGTTCAGCATGTGCAGATTGCTCCTTGGTAAGTTAAATCTCGGCGTGCATGCACGCAGCATGCATATATTTGTAGGTTCATCTTAGATAAGTTAAATATCGGTGTGAATGATCAGGGTACATGTACTGAACATACATCTGTGGACTGATGCTAGGTGAATTAAATAACGTGTCAATACAGGCATATCTTCTGAGACACACAAGGCCACAACATTTATCATGTGTTATCAAGGAATGTACACACATAACCTGTGTAAAGTTGAATGAGTTCAGACATACAGTTGTTATATTTCCCCAACAGAAAACACTGACCTATTTACATTTTTATGCACACATACAGATACAGTTATTGGATGATAGGCCCACTGACACTAACCCTGCATGCATTGCATGCAAACACGCACATACATATACTACCCATCAAAAGTTTAGAATCACTGTCTTAAAGTGGCAATTTGCTACAATCAACTGTTCTGAACCAAATTCTGTAGAATATCCCCATACGTACAATGTACGTACGTACGTACCTGCCTGCCTGCCTGCCTGCCTGCACGCACGCACGCACGCACGCACGCACGCACGCACGCACATACATACATACATACATACATACATATGGTAGAAAGTAATGTGATGGTCAGTATATTAACATGATAATACAATACGGACAACAGGTAGGTATTGTCATTAGACAGACAGGCAAAGAACGAACGGGTACATTTACAAGAAAACTCGTAACCGAACACAGGTTTACTTATGGGTCTCGGCACGTCAAGTCCCTTCAGCTTGTATCCAGTGCCCTGGGGAGCAGATAGACAATCAATTATATCTAATTGTAACGTGCGTTTAGCCACGGGGTGGGAGAGGGGCGACCGAACCTGCCACGCTCCAATACTGCTTCAGATAAAGACAAGCTGGATTACGTGGGACTCGACGACGTATAGCTTCAGAGGATATGAAATTTTGCACTCTAGATAATTGAAAGTCCCGTTACACTAATTGTACATGTTTGCGTTTACTTGTGAGAGAATGGTCAGATTTACTCAATTCATGATCCGAATGTTGAAACATAAATTCTTATCAACAGACGTCCGGATTATATTTTCTAACCTTTCTTGGATGTAAAGCATAGTCCTCGTGAGAATATTGCACCACCAACACTTGGTCAAAACGAACAAACTCTGTCCGGATTCAATAAGGTTTTGTAAAGCTTCCTCGCGTGTGAGGGACAAATGAACTAAACAGGTGATCGTCGAAACATCGGTCGCTACATCTAGATATATTCCAAAGGCAAGATCCATGTGGTGTTGCCTTTTAATAGCGACGCTTCAGCGTGTTGCTGTTAGCTGCCCACAACTCTAACATCCACCATGCCTTTATTGTTCACTTTGATAGTGTGACTGTTATGTCTTCACCACTCTAACATGCACCATGCCTATATTGTTCACTTTGATAGTGTGACTGTTACGTCTTCACTACTCTAACATCCACCATGCCTTTATTGTTCACTTTGATAGTGTGACTGTTATGTCTTCACTACTCTAACATTCACCATGCCTATATTGTTCACTGTGTTCACTACTCTAACATCCACCATGCCTATATTGTTCACTTTGATAGTGTGACTGTTATGTCTTCACTACTCTAACATTCACCATGCCTATATTGTTCACTGTGTTCACTACTCTAACATCCACCATGCCTATATTGTTCACTTTGATAGTGTGACTGTTATGTCTTCACTACTCTAACATCCACCATGCCTATATTGTTCACTTTGATAGTGTGACTGTTATGTCTTCACCACTCTAACATCCACCATGCCTATATTGTTCACTTTGATAGTGTGACTGTTATGTCTTCACTACTCTAACATCCACCATGCCTATATTGTTCACTTTGATAGTGTGACTGTTATGTCTTCACCACTCTAACATCCACCATGCCTATATTGTTCACTTTGATAGTGTGACTGTTATGTCTTCACCACTCTAACATCCACCATGCCTATATTGTTCACTTTGATAGTTTGACTGTTATGTCTTCACTACTCTAACATCCACCATGCCTATATTGTTCACTTTGATAGTGTGACTGTTATGTCTTCACTACTCTAACATCCACCATGCCTATATTGTTCACTTTGATAGTGTGACTGTTATGTCTTCACTACTCTAACACCCACCATGCCTTTATTGTTCACTTTGATAGTGTGACTGTTATGTCTTCACTACTCTAACATCCACCATGCCTATATTGTTCACTTTGATAGTGTGACTGTTATGTCTTCACTACTCTAACATCCACCGTGCCTATATTGTTCACTTTGATAGTGTGACTGTTATGTCTTCACTACTCTAACATTCACCATGCCTATATTGTTCACTGTGTTCACTACTCTAACATCCACCATGCCTATATTGTTCACTTTGATAGTGTGACTGTTATGTCTTCACTACTCTAACATCCACCATGCCTTTATTGTTCACTTTGATAGTGTGACTGTAATGTCTTCACCACTCTAACATCCACCATGCCTATATTGTTCACTTTGATAGTGTGACTGTTATGTCTTCACTACTCTAACATCCACCATGCCTATATTGTTCACTTTGATAGTGTGACTGTTATGTCTTCACTACTCTAACATCCACCATGCCTATATTGTTCACTTTGATAGTGTGACTGTTATGTCTTCACTACTCTAACATCCACCATGCCTATATTGTTCACTTTGATAGTGTGACTGTTATGTCTTCACTACTCTAACATCCACCATGCCTATATTGTTCACTTTGATAGTGTGACTGTTACGTCTTCACTACTCTAACATCCACCATGCCTATATTGTTCACTTTGATAGTGTGACTGTTACGTCTTCACTACTCTAACATCCACCATGCCTATATTGTTCACTTTGATAGAGTGACTGTTATGTCTTCACTACTCTAACATCCACCATGCCTATATTGTTCACTTTGATAGAGTGACTGTTACGTCTTCACTACTCTAACATCCACCATGCCTATATTGTTTACTTTGATAGTGTGACTGTTATGTCTTCACTACTCTAACATCCACCATGCCTATATTGTTCACTTCGATAGTGTGGCCGGGAGTTGTCCACTAATCTTAGATACACCACCCTTTATTCTGCGCCTCCATGACAGTGGCAGTTAGTTATGCACCACCCATGTATAGGTCATCTTTAGAGTGTAACGCGGAGTTATCCTCTTACTCCAAACACTATCCCTATATATATTTGTCACATTGAGAGAGCGGCTGTTAGCTGTCCACTACTCTAACATACACCATCCTTGTACTGGCAACCTTAAGAGAGTATCTGTTAGCTGTCCACTACTCTGGGGTAGAACATCCGTATATCGGTTGCCTTGAGAGTAAGGTTTAGTTGTCCACTACTCTAGTATCCACTGTCCCTGAATGTGTCACCTTAAGACTGTGGCTGTTAGTTATCCGCTACTCTAACATACACCACCCTTGTATCGGTCACCTTAAGAGTGTGGTTCTTAGTTATCCGCTACTCTAACATACACTACCCTTGTATCGGTCACCTTAAGAGTGTGGCTCTTAGTTATCCGCTACTCTAACATGCGCCACCTTTTAATGTCCGCTTTGAGAGTTTGGCTGTTAGTTATGCACTACTCTAACAAACACTACCCGTCTATTGGTCACCTTTACATTATGTCTGTTAGTTATCTACTATTCTAACATACACACCCTTTTAATGCCCGCCTTGAGAGTGTGGCCGACAGCTGACCATAGCTTAACACACTCTAGTCCTCTACTTCCCAGCTTGACCAGTCGTCATAATCAGATTATTTAGCGCGTATCTTTCCAACAATATCCCTCTGAAGAATTCAAGTCCTTGTCAAGTGATCGCTTCGTATCGCGTGTCAGCAAATCGAATCCCTCTCCTTGCAGCCTAATTCAGTAGTGGCCAGTTTTCACTTCCCGTTAAGACATATCCTTCGTCCGGCCACCGCCCAACATTTGTAAAATCTTAGCTGTGGGAGACCTCTCCAGATGAGACGCCCTTTGCCTTAATGTTTGACCATTAGCACCAAATGCTTACCAATCTGAGTGCGGGGTAGTTTTTTAATAGACAACTTGGTCCAAACTTTGTGTTTACAGTGTATTGTGTGCTTGTGACGCTCCAAGACTCCTTGCGTCATCTGAACCAGCCAATGGTGTCACATATCGCGATCGCACCGTCGCCCGAGCTGTCCACGCGAGGAGGCGAAGAGCCCCAACCCCATTCGTCGAAGACGAGCATAAATTATCCGTGTTTAAATACCATCCCGCCTTTCCAACGTCCACTTCCATCAGACCCGGGGACATATACAGACAGCACACAGGTACGTGTAGATTGCACTCTATTGACTCGACTCTCTCGGCTCCGTCGACACTTCTGTCATACACCGTACGTCAATATGAGCAGGCATTTGCGACTTTCCGTGCACTTTGCTAAGGTACTCTAGCGTGTAATGTCGCTGTAATCAAACCCATGCTTCATATGATCCTGAACGTGGCTTCATTTTGTGGGAAATATTAAAGCTTCTCTTTTTGAACATGATCGTTGCAAGGATTGAAAACGTTTATAATTGCAAACTGGACAAAACCTTAGCTTAACGCCTCTAGCCATTGCTTAACAACTTGTTAATTTGCTCCACTTTGATTGATCAGCTGACAATTGATTTTTTTCACGTATTTAGGCTTAATTATGATGTGTTGAAAAATTAACACGTAGCATGTGTGCGTCTAGGTGAAATTGAAACACTTTTATTGGTGGTTTGGCATCATTGTTACGGGTACAGTATATCCAGAGGGGATTTACAAAATTGCCAGATCCTGAACAGACGCCTTCATAGAACGTTGTCAGTTCCCGTCACGAGAAGCACACGTCGGTAAAGGACGCAGATTCATAGTGATAATATCGACTCGCGCCCTAGTGTTCGTGCATGTGTTTCCGAAGACTGTAAATCAACATACTGGCACATTTTCTCTTTATTAGGACATTAAAGAAAATGACGAAACGAAGCGAGGTTAACGTTTTTTATGAATTTTCCAGTCTAATTTGTCTTTCTGGATTCTCCGGTCTCACTGATGTGCTCATCAAACAGATAATGTAACTTTTTTTATTTTCCAACTGACACGTGTATTTTGTCAAAGATAATTCATTTCTGTGGATAGGACATTCATCACTTTATTGTTGGGACAGCTTATTATGTGGTGATAAGCTGTTGTGAATGTCTACTAATCACCTTTCTGATGTCAACCGATGATCAATGTACTTTCTGTGGATGAGCTAAATCAACCCACGATCTAATGTAAATCATGTATATTTCACTCTGGAAATTGCAATTTCGTGTACATTAACTATCATCTATGCCGGAGGCCCGCAATGTGATCACTTAACGGGCTTGTAATTGTTTTAGTATCATCTGAAACTCTGGTAACTTTTAGTCACACTTTAAGCCGAACCACCGGGAGCATTATTAATTACATTCGTCACTTATCGTCACACTGTCAGTTACAAGAAACTATTAAGAGTTATTTGTGACGTTAAACGTCAATACTGAAAACTCTAGAACGCAGCAGTAACAGGATTTAACTATATAATTTGAGTGTCGCCGAATCTAAGATTGCATTTTTCATCATAAGCAATGTAACATGTATCTCCTTGCTGTTTAGAATCGTTTGAACTGAAATGCATAAACATCGGTTCTGATTGCCACCAATCCAATTATGCGTAAAGTCTTCATATCTGATTGTTCTGAAAACAATACTTTGAATCCACGTGAAAAATCGGAATGACGATAACAAAGACACCTGTAACAGTAATTTTTACGAGTATTGCGTTGAAGGAGAACAACTTTCAACAGTGAAATAACCTCTAACATTAGTCATAATGAGTTAGTACGATGTACTTCGGTGAAGTAGTAATTCACACTCAGAAGAATCCGTTTATATTCACGTGGACATGGTGAGTGTGAAGTTGTATTTGATTTTATTGTGCTCTTTACATTTAGCGTATATAAGATATATTTCCGTTTGCTTAGTTTCTTGCAAGAGCTGGAAACTGGAGCGGTCGGTGTAAGTGAGCCTGCTCAACAAATAGCTAATGTCGTGGACGGAAATTAGGTTTAGTCTAGAAAATGAAGGGCAGTTAATATTGCAAATGAAGAACCGCTCTTAATCGGTTCTTTTCGATTGCAATATCTATATTCCAGTGGGACATTTCATGCCATATGCTGATTTCTGAGGTGATCAGTTGATCGGATAGCCGAGGTTAGATGTGCGATATGAGTTGATAGGGTTGTGTCTGATGATTTATATACTTGTCCAGAAAATTGGGTATCTCGCATAACAAGTGAGTTTCATCATAGCTGTAAGGCACCGTACGGATAACAAACGTTTAAAAATTAGTTGCCTTAAGCATGTCCGCCATTATTTTGTCCACATGACAAAAGATTTTAGTGGCCGCAGGCAAGCAGACAAGCACTGAAAGAGAATGTTTCAAACGTTCAAGTTTATTCAGAGAGTTGGTTTTCGTTTAGTTGTTGTGTCAGATTCTTAGTTTACTGAAACGTTTCACGATGACATTTGGCTTTGATAAATGTTATCAACAATACAAAACAATTGTTCTGAATTTTGTTTTTTAACGAATTTGACAGAGTGGACTATTTCCGCCTGCTTTTGTTGTTAACACTACCCGGGTATGTTCTGGGATCTATATACACTTCAGCTTGTCTTCACCCTCTCCTCCGGCATGGAGCAATGATCGGTCTGTCGAAATGATAGGTCTTCACGCCTACTATTTCCTTTGAGAAAACACAATTTACGTTTATCCTTCACTTTCCTTGACTTTGTTTCTTAAATCCCATTATAAACCCTCGGCTTTGATCTTCTTACGCGCTTCTTTAGTAAGGGTTTCTTTTACCAGCGCTATATTTAGATTTAAATAGCATCAATACAGAGTGTGTATCCCGTCCTTTGTTTCACAGAAGTGTATCTTCAAACAAGTGGAAACGGAATACATGTTGAACTCCTTGAAATATGCATTGTCACACACACGTGGAAATAAATACATTGTCTTGAATTATTCACATCGTGCTTTCTCTTCATCAAATATAATAGTGATTACATAATACCCACAGTAATGAAATGTTATTAGGATTGCAACTGACATTACGGTATTTACCCGCGCGTTGTGTACTTGCGGAGAGCATTATTGTAAGCACTTGACAATGCATGAAAAACGTGACGTCCCTACACCAGGTTAGTACAATGCAGTTATATTGTTTGCAATACGCTTAGGTAATGAATTATGTGTACACAAGACGAGCGTGAGAGAGAATTCTCACAGTGGACAAAACTGCTTGACGCGGCACTCGTTATGGGTTGTCGGCAGTCAAGACAATACACAGGCACCTAGAGTACAGGCACTAGCAGAGTCACTGAAAGCCTCATCAAAACGGCCTCTGCAGTAATACAGACATGGACGTTCTGTTGTTATGGGGGAATGAAACTAGTGGCGCTCACATCAATAGCGAAAACTTGGTTGCTGATAGGTTTGACTGATTGCAAAACTAAATAAAGGTCTTCTCCACCTTTTACTTGTGCGATCATTAGGTTTTGATGATAAAATTGTGGGACCTAATGAGTCAGCTACACCTTCGCGGTATGGAAATCCCAACAATTTGAGGTAATATTCCTTAAACATTTTTACAGGCAACAGGTTGTAGTAAATGCTAATCCATTCAAGATACACGACAGACTTTCGTGTATTTATTCTATATCATTCCAGTAATGGCACCTTCACAGAAAAGATTTGCTTTCATCTGGAATTTGCGGGGCGAATATCTGTATTCCAGTGTTCATATACTCTGTTACTGAGCAGAAAGACAACAGAGGTGACTGGAGGCGTGTCACAGTTCACCGTAACGCTTATCTTTTCACTGAAAACAGCATGTCAGAAGTCATGAACACAACTACCTGACATCCTGTTAGTTGTGCATTTCGATGCACTTTAAACCAAACTCATTTCATCTTTGCAAGACAAAAACAATCCGTGTACCTGACATCTATGAAGATGAAGCGTCCGGCCCAAGAATGTTGTTGTTCTCCTTACCGAGACTTGTAGAGCCCTTAACATCATCAAGTGGTCACATCACCTTGCCTCGCCCACAACAAACCAGACAGCAGATTGATCTTGATGTACATCTGACTTATGAAGCCTCATATCCACATCAGATGTTTGTTAAAATCTACATTCACATCCAATATGTGCATCATGTTTCACTATTATTTATAGGATTGGATTTGGCCCAGAATAAACTGTAAGTTCTTATGGTTTCCATATCAGTGGTACTTATTAAAGCAATATTTGCATTAAGAATGTTTGCTAAAATGTACATTTACTTCTGGTCTGTACATATATGCCCAGAGCTAAGTCCACGTTAAGCTGTTGCTTTATTTGTTATTGTTGAGTCACACCATGTGGACAGATGTTGATCAATGAACCGTAGTCACATCGATATTATCTGTTCTCTATCAATCTAACACCCATAATTAGTATGGTTGTAATGAGTATGTTAAAGCACGTAACCCGCTATCTAATTATCAGCGATGTGAAAAAAAGTGAGCTCATTATAAACGTAATACCAGCAGGTGTCAACAGTCAGTCACAGATGTCAGCTGTTTACTAATTAGGTATCGCATATAATTTATTTCTTTGAGAGTCTAATGAGAATCAGTTATAATCAAAGACAGTTAGCATTATATAATAATTAGCGCAGGACTTGATGTGGTTATCCCGTACTATACATCTGAACAACTTCAGAGAGACACCATCTCTCTGATTCCTACAATCCTCATGCAGGGGGACCACGGTGTAATAACCATTGACCAGATGCCGGTTCAACTCCGTTATTATCCCTTATTGTGGGGCGTGATGGGCGAGCGGTCTAGGGCGCCTGACTAGTAATGATCAGAAGCCGGGATCGAGCCTGCTTTTCTTCTCTCTCATAGTCGGCACAATCCCTAGTGTACAGTACACAACCCTGTGCACTTGAAATAACCCACGAATCCGTTGGTATATGACAAGATGGTGGCCACATGAATACGCTCAAACACCCAGTTACGGGCACAAGAATGTGTAGTTAAATATGGACAAAGTATTGTGAGTATATGTGTCCATGTCCACCCAGCTGAGAATGGATACCTCGTATGGGTGGGAAAGCCACATGAACGGGGTATGTCTAGCGGCTGCAAGACTTAAGATTGATCATACGATGTGCCGTTGAGGCTGACATCCAATGATCGAGGGAAAAAGCAAAGCACCTGTGAGCAGCCTAGCTGGGACTCGGCGCTATATACATAAATTATAAACATAAACATAAATAAAACATTGAAACACCACTGACACCACTGACACCACTGACACCACTGACAAGATACAGGCTCAGCTCCCTTATTGGTGACTTTGCTCTGCTCTACTGAAAATATTTGTTTCTTTAATATTAAGTGAAGCAAATAACTGTGTTTGCATACAGGCAACTACTCTTTCAAGATTAAAAATAAAAAAAAAATTGTAACGAATAACGACACTATCATGTCTTCATGTCTATCACTTGTACAAACACTATCAGTCAATACTACATGTCTATTACTTGTACAAACACTGTCAGTCAATACCACATGTCTATCACTTGTACAAACACTATCAGTCTATACTACATGTCTATTACTTGTACAAACACTGTCAGTCAATACCACATGTCTGTTACGTGTACAAACACTATCAGTCAATACTACATGTCTATTACTTGTACAAACACTGTCAGTCAATACCACATGTCTATCACTTGTACAAACACTATCAGTCAATACTACATGTCTATTACATGTACAAACACTGTCAGTCAATACCACATGTCTATCACTTGTACAAACACTATCAGTCAATACTACATGTCTATTACTTGTACAAACACTATCAGTCAATACCACATGTCTATTACTTGTACAAACACTGTCAGTTTATACCAAATGACTATTACGTGTACAAACACTATAAATCTGTTTGCATGTCTATTACTTGCACTAACACTATCAGTCAATACCACATGTCTATCACTTGTACATACACTATCAGTCTATACTACATGTGTATTACTTGCACTAACACTATCAGTCAATACCACATGTCTATCACTTGTACATACACTATCAGTCTATACTACATGTCTATTACTTGTACAAACACTGTCAGTTTATACCAAATGACTATTACGTGTACAAACACTATAAATCTGTTTGCATGTCTATTACTTGCACTAACACTATCAGTCAATACCACATGTCTATCACTTGTACATACACTCTCATTTTATACCACATGTCTATTGCTTGTACAAACACTATCAGTCTTTACTACATGCCTATTACTTGTGCAAACACTATCAGTCTTTACTACATGTCTATCACTTGTACATACACTCTCATTTTATATCACATGTCTATTGCTTGTACAAACACTATCAGTCTTTACTACATGCCTATTACTTGTGCAAACACTATCAATACTACATGTCTATCACTTGTACAAACACTATCATTTTGTACCACATGTCCATTACTTGTACAAACACTATGATTACACGATGCCATTTAGAAAGTGGTCAAATGCAACATATGTCAAATTTGAGATTTTACTTTCCCATTAAAGTACAATTTCTAGTACATTTTTTGTTGAGTCCCATCCGGGATTCGAACCCGCACCCTCAGAGTCAGGCACAATCGCCAGTACACAAAGTCAGCCGCCAAGCCCGCTTAGCTACCGCGACTTCTACTCTCAGTTTATATCGCATGTCTGTTACTTGTACAAACACTATCATTCTATACTACATGTCTGCTACTTGTACAAACACGATCTGTATATACTACATGTCTATTACTTGTACAAACACTATCAGTCTATACTACATGTCTGTTACTTGTACAAACTGCATCAGCCTATACTACATGCCATACCACTTGTATATGTATTACCAGTCTACACCACATGTCTCATGTACATGCACTATCTGTAATGTCATCGTACACCGATGGCACGGTCCATTGCTCATATTATCAATCACGGTTTAATTCAGTATTGACTATTTACAGAATATAACTATTTGGTTGGAATAGTGCATACGAAATATCGGTAAAAGAACATAAAGTGACAGATGAAATATGTGGAGTAAAGAATATGAACGATTAAGATATTAGTCGTTTCTCTTTGGTCATCTAAATTCGGAGAAATGTGTTCGGATAAAACAGCAGATGACATGTTTGCTTAACGAGTAATGAAATGTACCTTCAGCTGGAACTTCAGTGACTCGCACAAAAAGGCTTTGGTGCCAGACAACAACATCATAAGCGTTGGCAGGATTCAAGCAAAGCCTTTGCCAACAAATATCCGTTTTAATTACTGGACTGAGTGCTAATAAAAGCTGGACATCGGTCACCAAGACCTGGATAGAAAATGAAGCAGAATCTGATTTGTCATTATTGGTCGTCGTTCAAAGACAAACTGTTGTATCCATTCCTCTATCAATTTATTTCAAAGCTGGATTTAATTACTTTCGTTTAGAGAGGACGTTTAGGGTTATAAATCCTCTGTCAGTTTTGACAGATGTCAATCGTTGGGATCGGAACATTTCCAAAAGACATCTGAATCTAACCTTATATGGTAATGTGTGACTAAACGGTAAGCCTCGTATCCGATTCTCAGAATGTCCACTCAGACAAAAAGAATTACTGTATTGTACACATTCCATTAGTTAGAACTGAGGTTTGGTTTTCGACTGTATTCCAGTTGTATCAAAAGGTACGGCACTCACTGATGTTTACCCATGAATGAACCAAATTGTGTTTTAAGTTAGTAAAATATACTATCCCGACTATAAGATAATCATGTGTATGTTATGAAGCACTGCCAAATAGTGGTGACACAATCATGCTCCCCGAGGATAGATGTAGTTCTGGTGAAGCGAGGGAGAATCAGAGTCTAGAACACGGGCTATCTGAATCAGGATTGCAGAAAGCCCCTTGTCTGAACACGAAGATGCTGCCACTTTGCACTGCTCGGGAGGTACCAAAGTAATGTGCGTTCTGTTTGACAACTGTTCTCCCGGAGCAGTGGGATATGATAGCAATGGATGTGAGTCAGTTAAGTATATTTCGGTCTTAAGGACTTTACTAGCAGGGCAGGACTCCGAGTGACACATAGGTAACCCCCAACCTTTCATTCTTTAAATAGGGCTTACTAAACCTCTGCAGATCTGCAAAATTATCTCCATAACCGTCGAAATGTAGTTGTTAGCTGTCCATTAAATATCCCCCTATCTAAGGTATTTAAACCACTAATATTGCAAAACCAGATTTGACAGTGAAAGTGTTAAGATTTGCATTACGCTTTCGCTGAGTTGACAACGCAATGCATTCACCAGGGAAATAGTAATGATGGTATATAATAGTGACTGTCAATTTTATCTTGTTATTATATTTCGATTTCGGAAAGGTTAAACTTGAGAGAACGAACGAACTAAATATCGTTGCAATATAAAGCGCAGGCTGTACGTATTCTTAGCTTTGTTTTTAGTGAGTGTTTTTTCTTGACCGCTACTCTGGTTTTGATGTCTTCATGTGACAATATTTAAAACTCAACAGGTTGAATAAGTATGTGCTCATGCCAACATTATATAAAGTAGCATGTTTTTAGTAGACACCCGCTGAATGCTACACTGGCAGTTGTTACACGTGACACGTATAGGATGTGAGATGTGCGTAACATAAGGTTTGCACCTCGAGGTCGATGTTCACTTAACAACTATTGGCGAGGCGTAAGGTAAATATCACATGCGTTTTGATGCCATAGAGACAGACATCCAGAGGTCTTCAGATATATGTATATCAATTTTCACAGTTGTATCTGAGGAAACTAGACCTGTAGATCCAGCAGATTTAATACAACACTTTAACAGCCAGTAGTGTTTTTTAGAGTTAGGTTTGCAGAACGACGTTGAAACTACAAAAAGTTTATTAGTTTCTGTTTTTAGTTGGATGTAGCTTCATAGATATGGATATTTGAAATATGAATCCGACTCTTTGTTTGACGTATAAATGCGTATTTTCCTTTACTGAAGCCAAAGAATAAAAGTAAAAGCACACTTTCCAGTGGCATATAAACATTATTATGGTAACAGTGCACTCTGAGTAAACGCCAGTATGCCTATAAAGGGTTACAGAATAGGAGCATATCCCGCTCAGTTATCTAAACAGGGAGGAAGAAGAAAAATCTTCATGCATGCCTTTGTAACTACTCCACTCCGCGAAATTAGCGATTCTGTTTTTGATAGATTTTACCTGCTCCAAACAGTTGGACGTTTTGTCGACGACCACCTCACTCGCACTGTGTTCTGTAAGGACTTTGAAGAGGCCAACTACATTTTGAGCGTTACGTATAATAACGACTAAAACCATGCCACTCACTTCTGTCATCACCTGCGCAACACACGTGTATCATGATCCGCCCCGTCTACGGCTCACCTGTACCAAGGAAGTCCCAAGGGATGAACTTCAATGTTGGCGGATTGTCATCCAACACCAAATGTAACATGAAAACAATCTGCCAAACGTAAATCATTTGGCGGTCAGTGTTCATATGGACCCCGTGGCATTACTGGAAGTCAAACACTGCTAGTGTTCACTAGATGGTGTTCTTATCAATGCTGTCACACGTCTGTGTAACACTTTAGGACTTGAGGTCATTAAATAATGACAAACACCTCACCCATCATCAGTACAGATATATGGGCAGATCATGCAATATGGTTGACAATCATTAACGCTGGCGAATAAACTTTAAGAAACTGAAGGTGGATCCAGTGTTTCAAGATGTGAAAACATAAATATAGAAAGGTTGTCAAAGGTTGGCGCCGAGGTCAAGGCTCACGCAAATACAATATGGTCGATTCATGGACTGGGGGGATATCAATAAGCGATTTCCCGTCAGGCATTCTTCTATTGATGTCACGACACACAGAGTTTTAGCTGACGTCAATCATTGAATAGTGTCAGTTGTGTTGTCATTAGATTGCTATTGACCTTTATGTGCCGCCAATAGATGGTCATACAAGTTGTAGTTTGTGTATCTATGATTGTCGCAAACTGGATGATGAAAAGTAGATTGTGTACTAATATGGATAGATATTGGATTTTACTTATGCCAGAACTTCTCATCAGGCCAGTAGGCGTGTAGCTGACGAGTTGTACATACCCTGCAGCAGAGTTTGCCGATGTCCGCTTTGCCTTCCCTACAAAGTGTTGACCGTCGCATGTTTCCGAAGTTGAATTTTCACGTATTATATATCGCCGTCAATCACTGCAACCCTCTCGCACAAACAGAACAGCACAGGAACTGTTTTTTCAGGGAACATATCAAGACAGACGTAGAATCAGCAACCGACTTTGCATCTAGCCATATTTCTCACAAAGCCACAGTGGTACTTTTCATATAACCCAGACAAACCACTGGCTGATGTGCCCATACAGAGATATTCCGCTACAGACACAGAAAACTATTTTCAAAGTTCTGCGACATCTGCAGTGTTTGCCTTATAGTGAATATCACGGTTTTGTTTCTCAGACATATTTCTGTGTTCTACTCATACTCAACTAAACCCACATGAGGACTTATCAGATGTTAGGGACGTACACCACATTGATCATCTGCTGCAGTATATCCATGCATGTGTTCAACCTCCTTAATAGTAAATCATTAGCAGTGACAACTATGACGGAATAATCTGACCCCTGTCTAAGAGACCCACGTACTGAGATTACGCTGTAGAGCAAACTTGTAGTTATAGCACTAGAATTGTTCCCACTTAGTCAAGGCACATGCCTTTTAAGAACACCACCTACAACATCAGCAGTTGTCATGTTTAGAGATATATCCAATCACAAAACTTAAACAGCAACCTTAACCTTTTGGTGAATTTTCGTGTGGTACGAAATCGACTCCTCACTTGTGGATAATGTAGAATGCCTATTTCTGGTTTCACCCAGTCGTGTCAGTGTTAGAAGCAATATGACCATACTTGTGTAATTGATGTAAGATACATGTGGTGACCGGTGTGGTACTCTGACCATCTCCCTGTTCACTGTACATACTATGTTTGCAAGCTTTGCGAAGGGGCCTTCAAGAACGGCTTAGGCTGAATGTCAGAAGTTGGCAGACACACGGACACGTCTCCGCGTTGTAGCCGAAGGCCAGCTAATTGTACTGCGGTTTATTGGGCTGTATGTCTGTGTGTAGAGTGTACACCGGAACCTCGACGTTGTCGCGGATGTTCCTGAGCACGATGCTGTTTAAGAGAAGTCATGGAGACAGTTGGTCGAGGCTGGAAATAAAACAGAGTTTGTCGTTGTACAGACTCATTACGGGATTTCTACACGCACTCGTACCATGCTGTCAACCCGTCTAACACCAGCCACACAATGGTAAGATGGTCCGCTACGTATCGTGATTAGGGCGTTGTCGGACCAATATTTCAGGATATGTCACTATCACCATTGCAGCTTTATTTCTGTTTTACAGGCTCTTGGAACGAAAAGACGTTGAATGATATCTCGAATGTACGTAATCTTAGAAATAGAATGTATTTGCTCATATTGATGGAGTGCAAGAGGCTGGACTGCTAGCTGGTGACAATATGTTGGAATGGGAATGTGTCATCATTCTATGGTTTAATTGAAATACAGAAATACGACACGTATTTGCTATTCGATAGACATATGCCATTGTTTATCCATTAGTGTTCTGTATGACAGGATCAGAAATCCGACATTTATGTATAGTAAGATAATTATATAGGACAAATGGTATACAGTAAGATACAAATACATTGCTGAACTTGCCGTCATTTTTATTCAGTGAGATATAAATACAACAATTTCCCTGTGCAACGACACTGTTTACCGCCTCAGATTGCCGTTGGCTCAAAACAAACACTGCAGAACTGGAGGTTAGAGAGACGAAAGGAAAATAATAACATAACATAAAACACTGGTGTATCTCGGTCATTACACACTTGCACCACAACGGATTTGATAGACGACAGAGCTGTTCTCATGGAGGGAATTGCGATATTGTTGTTCAGTACAGAACCCTGTTACTGTTGCATTGTTGCCCGTGTTCTACAGGAAGGTAGAAAAAAACAACATTGTTGTTCCCTAGCAGGGAAATACGATATTGCTGTTCAGAAGGAATGGCAGAAACATGACACGTTATCTAGGATGGGGATAGATACATGGTATCGTCTCTCTCATATTGTAAGGGAATTATAAAACTTCATATAAACAGCTAGCCTCATGTAACTGATTTACAACGATCATTTAGCTGACAAACTTGCTAATGAGCAAACTGATATATTGTGACTTGAAGTAGTAAAACGTATTACGACTGAGGAGATTAATTAAATGTTCCTTTAATGTTTTGAAAAATATATCTGAAGGATGAGAGTGCACCCTTTTTCAGACACACGTCACCTAGCATTATTACGAGCTGAACTAATTGTATAGTTGATGTACTTCACCATTAAGGAGATTGCTTGAAGTAAGATTCTGTTGAAAATACTACGAAAGACATTTACAGCTATGATATTGACCCCTAAACAATAGTACAGCAAACAACATATGTGCAATATAGATATTGCACTGCTCCGTAATATGAGCATTCCTTCATTATCTCAGCATCGTGTCACTGACAATGTCAAATGAACGTATATGGCATTTACTTAATGAATTACAAAAACTGTAATACGTTCTATCGACATTCCCGTGTTTCGACTCACAAAAACTTTGCATCGACATTTCTATGATGTTCTGCTTCATATTTGCATCACTCTTGTGACATGGCCGGAAGGATATTCCTCATGACTGGGACAAGACAGATGAGCAAAACACTCTTGTGCGCTGCAAGCTTCTAAAGAAATTAATTATGTGGCACCAAATTTTATACAATATCAGAATATAATCTTAAACATAGGGGATTTATGAGGACGTTCAGTACGAATCCATCTGACTTGGAAAGGCGATCGAAAACCTTCATGCACAAGAAATATTGAGCACATTTAGTCACAGTGGTTCACCGTCAGCTGGATACGTAGTTGTGGGCGAGTGATGGGGTGGGATTTTATTGAGGTTGGTTGCTAACTGTCTCTACCTTATGAAACACAAAGGGTGTCTTGTCCTGCAATGAATTAATATATAACCCTTAAATATGAAACCGCATATATATGAACCATACTTACGTACGTATACGGTACGTTATAAGGACCCACTAAGATGGTGGCACTAGGTTTCAAAATAAATATATCGTTGGGATCAAAACACGACAGCAACGAATTGCATCACTCAAAGCATATTAGTAACACCAAGTAAGAACCACGGGATTGGTGCCAATAAAATAGTCTGTCCGTGTATGTTTGTGTACGTATATGTCAGCGTGTGTCTGTGTATGCTTGGTTGGGATAGGGGTCTTTTTTTAAATCGTTTTCTCTTAGCAATTTAGACAATTTGCAACAGCGGAACAAACACGTCTGATGCTTTTTATCTGGAGAGTCACAGGTGACTGTAGTCAGTGCATTCACTAGGTCCCAGAGCACCATCTATAGCAACAGCATGGTACTTTCAGAAGCCGCCATTTAAACAGAAGGATTGGTATGTGATTGTGACGCAGATCTAGACAGGCTGTTATAGGTGCTGTTCTGATGTATCGGCATCGTCACAGTTGTCACACACGCAGACTATCGCATTACTAACGATGTATTAAGTAGGTTTTAGCCACGGCTGTTGCTTTGCTGCCAATCGGGTATGATTATTCAAATGATCCAGCAGGGGGGTGCAAGGTTGTGGGCGGGTTTCTCCCATTGGAAGAACCAGCATACATGTGCAAGGCAACTGAACGGCCCAACATTGTTGTCTTTCAACTATAATCTGTTCTTCTGAAGCATGTGTAACATCAGCACTGTTCTGAAACACAATGCACAGTGGATCTCGTAGTCTCTCACCCTACATACAACACGAACGAGACGAAATGTATCGCCGCTTTCAACTGAACATTTCAGGGACTAGATTCGCAGTAAGGAAAGACGAATTTTGCTCTTTCCTGCAGTTTCGTTCCGACTATACAATATTTCTCTCATTCTTACCCTCAGTTCTGCCTCCACTTGAATCCAGGCAGTGCTTGACGCAACTGGTGGACACGTGGTAAGGTGATCCCTTCACGCAATGTCTGTCTACTGAACACGTGTCGTCCTCTGTTGTAGCTGCAATATGCCATCAGTCATCGCATGATGTGTCAAATGTTACGTACGTGCTTGAAACGAATAATGACATTTACACATGCTAAAAATAATCCGTATGAGTCGTATCAACTTCCGACAGATGCACAACATTCAACCTGTACGGGCATGTCAAAATATGAACCAGCTTGTGGCTGAAATGCATGTAAATTGATTAAGAATGCAGGAAGAACGCCCAAGCAATTCACTACCAACACGTGTGCCCCAGTGACGCTCCTTACTGCTCCGTGTGTTATTACTCCGGGGTCCGTGGAACAAATCTGATTACAGCCCAGAATATCTAAGGGGCAGAAATTTCCGTCTTGACTGTGAAAAAAAAAGTGACGATACGGGATATAGCCACCGCAAAGGGGCTAGGATACATGACCGACTTGTTAACCTACTCAGTAAAAATATGTAACATGTCAAGCAGATGTTTCAATGCATAGCCTCGTCGAAGTTGTAAGAACACCAGTGACGCTGCCTTAAGTCCGACCTATCTGTCTAACTCAAGGCTATCTGCACATATACGTCAGTTATTTCCATAATGGTCTTTTATTGGTAAACTATTATATGTTGTCATGTTTTGAATATGTTTCTTTTTAAGTCCATTATAGTGTTCATGTTTACGGCAGCTGTCGTCTATGTACAGATATGATGTATTGATGTTCAGTATTACTGAACTTCCGGTCCAGCATGAATTTACTTAGGACATAATATCAGTTGGAAATAAAGCCCAGTGGATGGAGAGGATATATTGCATTAGTATCGTTCTCTGAATAGTTTAGACATTCATGCTCCTTTATATGTTTTCTGTAAGCTGATGGATTCTTGGTCTGCGATGCCGAGCAATTCCTTTCAGGTGCAACATGAAACTAGTTTTGTTAAGTCTCGACCATCAAGGACACTTGGATGTGACTCTCAATTCTTATGTTCGGTAACCTACTGACGCTTAAAACTATATCTGAAGATCCTCTCTTCCTCTGTACTGCATACATGTTTAATTGATACGTTGATACTAAGAATATGACGCGGGCATGTTAGGGTGATTTGGGTTGGCAGTGTCTGGAATGTTCTCCACATCGCAGGGCCCGCGTTGCAGAGGAGTGGTTGCTTTCCAATTAACGTGATAACCGGTTTTCAAATCACATAAGGATATGTGGGTTTAATCAAGTATATAATGGTGCTTCATTAAACAGATCAGAAACTCACTGAACCGGAAAACATGACATTTGGAGCTCAGGAAAACAATTTTACGAAATTAATAATCTACATTGCATTCTCTTTAAAAGGTCATTCACGTTATCTTCTGTAGACAGCATAAGCGCATAAAACTTTAAGAAATGTTGTTTTATCATGGGGTAGTCATCCGTATCAAGTCCACGGGCTGAAGAATAGGGAGATCTTGCCTTGACTTGGAGGACGTTATCAATCATTGCTGGAGTTTAAACAAACCAATTTCAAGCTGCTGTGTGTTTTTGTCACGGATACTCGGCGGCGTTTCAGCTGAAATCTGAGTTCTGTGGCCATTATTTCTTACCCAATAGAAATTAAATGTACATGATATATTGCTGGACGTTTTCTCGTCTTCCCCATGAGGGGGGCAGAACAAGGCATTCTGTTAATGTCGACTCATAATCACATTGTTTTCTTTTTCACTCAATTAAATCCTCATTTTCACAACTTCTGAAATAGTTTTTAGTTAGGTGCTGAGTTGTTCAAACCTGTCGCTACTGCCTGCACTATTTGATTACTATGTTGTCTTCTTGTGTGATTTATAAAGTCATCGACACGACAGATCAGCACAATGACTACATACCATGGGAACGCTGATTTGATTACAACTTTATCTAAGTCCTGTAACAGCGGATATATGCGAGCTTCAGAGGATTGAAGTTAACGTCAATTAACATTTCCAGGAAGTTATATGCTAGTTTGTGAGAAAAAAATACTTTGGCCTCAATTAGTCAGCAACATCTATGATTGGCTTGTGTACTTATTTAACATATTTAGTACTACTTTACTAAACACTTGGATGCAAAGTGTTTAACCTGCATGTCTACATTGTCCATTATACATACAGTGTTCCCAGAAATTATTGAGAAAATCTTTGTTTTTTTCTAATGATGCTAAGATTGGAAAAAGGGCCTTCACTATGCACTAAGCATACTAAATAAGGGAGACAACTCTTGAAGGCTTAGAAGGCAGCTCATTACGTCAAGAGTTATCTCCCTTGTCTGAGCAGACGGCTTCCTGTGTTGACATGGTAGAATTTACAGCAAGAGAGAAAAGAAAGCTCATTCTAGATGATTTTGAGAGGGGTAAGGCTGATGCTAAAGTGTTAGCTTGCAGACATGGTATTCCTCTGTCTACAGTATACAGAACTTTGAAGAATATTCAAACAGGAACCGGGATAGAGCACAAAGCAGGGGCAGGTCGGCCTAGGAAATTCAGTGTTGTGGATCGCCGAAGACTTGGGCAGATTGTGAGTAGGGGCAAATTGAAAAGTGTTGAGAACATCAGAAATGAAATGATTAGCAGAGGAAGTCCTCAGGTATGCAATGAAACAGTTAGGCAGGAATTACAGAGACTTAATTGGGTGAAAAAACGTGGAATTCCCCCGCCGTTGATGAAAGATGCACAAAAGGAAAAACGTTTTAACTGGTGTCGGGCTCATGAAAATCAAGTTTGGGATAATGTTTTCTTTTCGGATGAAAGTTCTGTTTGGCTTTTCCCTAATGGTGTGAAAATTTGGACCAAAGATACTGTCAAACCTATCTACCAGCGACCAAAACATAGCCCGAAGTTTCACATGTGAGGTGGCATATCGGCTCGCGGAGTGACGCCATTGTGTGTTTTCACGGGAAACTTGACAAAAGAAAGATACGTTGACATTCTAAATGGTCACCTTCTTCCGACAGCACAAACATTGTATGAAGATGATTGGATTTTCCAGCATGATAATGACCCAAAACACACTGCGCGCTACACAAAACAGTGGTTGTCGGGCGAAAATGTTCAAGTTTTAGACTGGCCCAGTTACAGCCCAGACCTAAACCCAATTGAGAATGTGTGGGGAGTCATGAAGGACAGAATAAACCAAAAGGGACTGAGAAATATTGAAGATATGAAGGCCGAGGCGGTCCAATATTGGGATACCCTGTCACACGATTACCTACAAACTTTGATGGGTAGTGTGCCTAGGCGTATTCAGGCATGCATTGCTGAGCGAGGAGGTCTAACAAAGTACTAAAACAAGAGTGAGACTGTAAAAGGATGATGTTTTAACATGTTTATGTAAGTAAAACGCCAGAAGTTAATAAACGTAATGAGTTACATGACGCAACATGATTCTCAATAATTTCTGGGAATACTATAAAACTGTTTTACTTGTTAATGATTATCATACACAATATTAAATCCCAACCTCAAATGTCTATTAATATCATACAGCGTAGTTTCTACAATCTGACTCTGACTCACATGGTTAGGGGCATATATAGCGTAGTTTCTACAATCTGACTCTGACTCACATGGTTAGGGGCATATACAGCGTAGTTTCTACAATCTGACTCTGACTCACATGGTTAGGGGCATATATAGCGTAGTTTCTACAATCTGACTCTGACTCACATGGTTAGGGGCATATATAGCGTAGTTTCTACAATCTGACTCTGACTCACATGGTTAGGGGCATATATAGCGTAGTTTCTACAATCTGACTCTGACTCACATGGTTAGGGGCATATATAGCGTAGTTTCTACAATCTGACTCTGACTCACATGGTTAGGGGCATATACAGCGTAGTTTCTACAATCTGACTCTGACTCACATGGTTAGGGGCATATATAGCGTAGTTTCTACAATCTGACTCTGACTCACATGGTTAGGGGCATATACAGCGTAGTTTCTACAATTTCACTTTCAACCTCACTGGTTTATTAGTATCATACAGTTTATTAGCATCAACAATTCAGCTCTCAACTTCACATTTTTATGAGTACCATTATCGATATTGGGATGTTTTGCATGCAAAAAGCCACCCTCGGTGAACTCTGTACTCACCCAAACAAAAGTGATTACGTTTTGGTTCAAGTTGTTCTAAATGAACGAACATCGTTGTCCCTGTATTATCCGTAATACAAAATGCTAAAACACTCGATGATATGGGTAAAGACAACTGAACTACAAAGGTTACATCCAAATTATTCCTGAGCGGGAACTCTCAACCTCTCAGCTGTCAGCCTTTCTTGTTTATACGTATCATACATTGTGATTTTAACTCTCAACCACTGTGCTGGCCATCGAAATAGTGTATAGTCAGAACTCCAGACGCTTAATACAGAATCTCTTTCAACAATAAACAAATAAAAGAAGCTCTGTCTGCCTCTTGTTACAAATCAAAGGGGAAATTGTAAGAACTGCGCAGGTGATACATACATTAGTCATGGGATCACAGCGATCGTGTCAGATCCACTATACTTCAGAGCGAATGTGCAAAGGGAAGGAAACTGGAATTTGTTTTCACTATTTGGAATTTCGAGCCTCGAGTGACGCCACCGTGTCGCAAACAAAGATTGATAGACAGCTGGTGCTAAAGTTAAACCTTTCATCTGTATATCGATGACAGTAAATTTTTTTTTTGAAAAACGTCTTTGATCGAAGGGATATATTTAAGGGTGTCTGCTGGTCTGCTTTTGTGTTCACAGTGAATCTCATGCTGTCAGAGGTCTTTTATGCACAGCCGATATACATACGCTAAACGTCAAACCGCCGTTATTCATCAGGGAATAATATACCACATCACCGACAGGATCCGTTATGTCAAAAGTAAATTGGAGAAGCACCGCAAAGGTCTATAACTGTGATGTCATTAGATTGTTACCTCCTTATCTAAGTTACATGAAAGAAGTGCAGTCATAATAGTTGCAGTGGAAAGTTCATTTGAGGCTTAAATGTGCTGTGATCGTTTTGGCTACATTTCTTTATAACGTTGCGCACAGATATATAGATTTAATTACACCTTTAGGTATTCTACACGCCTGTCACTGCATGTGAAACTCGTTATTCTTTAATATATTGATTTATAATGGAATTGGTGGTGTCAAACCGTTCGTAACAGTCGTTCCCTGTGCGGAGGGAATAACACCTGATGCTGTCGTAGGTGTTAACGGAACAGAACAATTATTTTCCTGAGATGAATAGCTAAAGCCTAATCTTTGTTTTGCAGAACCATGAGAGAAGACGTCGCCCAGGTCCTCGCCCTCGTGGTTGCCGCCCTTGTTCCCATGGTAATGCTGGTAAACACAGTGCAAGCTGCGCCGACAGAGTGCGCAGACGGACTTTGTGATGACAAACTGGCTGCGTCTGATGGAGCATTTAGTGATGGTACTGACTTAGACAAGAGAATGTCCAAGTTCGTGCGAATAGGCAAAGGCCACGGTAGTTCTTTCGTTCGGATCGGCAGGCCACACTCATTTGTCCGTATTGGTAAATCGACTGGACTCGATTCTGAGTACGAGGACCCTGAAAAGCGTGGAGGATCCAACTTCTTAAGAATCGGAAAGGGCATGAATAGATTTCTGAGAATCGGTAAAAGTGTAGATACCGACAAACGGGCGAGCCGGTTCTTGAGAATAGGCAAATCTATGGAAGACGATGATGAAGAGATGGACAAGAGAGGCCATGCTTTTGTACGTATCGGCAAAATTCCTTCCTCTGCATTTGTAAGGATTGGCCGTGAGCCTCTCCTTGACCGTATCATGAAGAAACCCAGCAGCAGTTTCCTGAGGATCGGACGAATGGGGCAGTCATCATTTGTGCGTATTGGCAAGAAGAGCTCCGGTTCTGACGAGGACACCTACAGCGTATAGACGACTTCCGGTCAGCTGTGCGCGGCCAGGTGAGCCACCACATACACATATACACGGAGACAATACATCTTGCAGCAGTACAGTCACTTGCATCCATTACAGTGTCTGACATATATCGATAAACCTACAGGTGATATCTCGAAATACAGGGGTCGTTCTCTTCCACTCTCTTGAACTCAGCTGACTTGCGGCATGGTGAACATTTTGATCTAAGTTGGTGACGGATGTGTACGTGCTTCTTCTCAACTTCATCCCCAAACAAAGTCTTGTTTCTCGATACCCCAAAGGCTATTGACGCGTACATGGACTTTCGTAACTGACAAGTGAAATGCATCTCCTCGTAGTAGGCTGACACCCAAGACAAGTCGTCCACTAGATCCTGTGTCCAGGGGGGTCACATGTCGAGTCAGGCAGTAGATCTTATGTGCAGTTGGATCACTGTACTGGCTGTTGGCGAGATCATCAAAGGCACTCCGGCATAGTAACCGCCTGGAATTTGCGGCTCACCGTGCAGTCAGGAGGACGTTTTACAAGTAGCATGCGGCCTTTCCTTGTGGAGGATACGAGAGTCAATGTGCATGTCATCAACTGACAATTATGAGAATTAAAGCAAAAACGCTCCTTATCATGACACAACTTGTATGTATTTGTATGTTCAGCGTTTCTGTGATGCCGATCGTTTAAGATATATCAGATGACTGAGATACAATAAAATCTAGTTGTTCAACTCTGATGTTTTTTCTAGCCTGTATAGAATTTGTCCCAATATGAGGGCGAATATTCGTCCAAAGATGCATTCACTGTCCATTAAGGCACTGATATCAGGACTTCAGTATTAAGTTGATTGTATTTGTTTCTTGCTGACTGACTAGTTCACGATGTTTAAAGAGCTATTTCACCTTTTGATAGACAGCCAATGACAACATGACATCATACGGACGCCACATTCTCTTGACGCCACATTGTGATGAACTGATCAGGTAATGTCGTTCCCTAGAAGGAGAGAGTTTCCTCATTGTTTGATCAGGAAACTCACGTTTTCCAAACGTTTACTCAGAAAACGTGACATTTAGAAGCGAAGACAACTCCCGACTAGGGACTAAGGATTATCTGTCGCCCGTGAGATAATGTTCCACGTTTCAGTCACCAAAGCTCGGCGAATTATGTCACTCTGTAGAGATAATCCGTTGTTCAATGTAGCTCGTAGGTTATTCTGTAAATAGCTCACACGTCAGTTTGACATGCAACTTGTCATACAATATTGCTTTGAAAAAGGAACTTCATCAATATCTTTTTCTCGTAAAAGGAGCTCTGTCTTCAGTAATGTCGGCTGTGATGGTGAAGGTGAGACCCCTGTAACTGATGAAGATGATGAATGAGACACTGTCACGATGACGTTCACGCGTGACGTCACTCCAGAGTTACTGTCAATCTCTTACGCATTTCAATATGATTATACTTCCACATGGCTGCTATTTATTGTACATCTCATCACATTCATTAATTTGCAAAAGGTTTATTTGGATAAATTCTTGAACAACTCCATGCTTCAATTTGATAATGGATTTTACATTAAACGTTTGTTACTGCACGCAATTTAACGATTGAAAACAAAACAATCATGATGAAATATGCATAGTGTATCAAAGGAAACCAAACAGAGCTTGATGAGATCTGAAGAGATTTGGTGGTTCAATCCTGAACCCCGTTAGTCGTGGGACATCAGGTAGAATACAGAGATGGTAACAGAGTTGCTAACACTGAACAAGAAGGTGCCGTAATTGATTGTCGTAACTTTTAACACGACTCCATCCCTGAGTTCCGCAAGTGCGTAAAGTATAGCGTCATTGTTTGTGACGTGCTTAATAGAACAGGCTTTTAATTCTAATGGTCTCTGTGACAAAGCTGCCCTTTCGTTTCCCTCGGGCAGAGTACTGTTACGTCATCGATACCTCCTACAAGTGACACAATGAATGAGCAGGATTCTGCTCTCATTCAGACTTTCCACGGCTTGTAACAATTTAAACGATCGTAACGTTTTGTTGTTTGTCGTACTTTAATGGTATTTGGCAATGCAACAATTGCACTCACACTTTTCTAGGAATCGAAGCCTTACAAAACATAGTTAAAATCATTACCGTTTATGTTATGAAAATGAAAACATTTATCAGTGGCAACATAACACTGTACACGCGTGATTCAAAATGCGGTTAGTCTGGTCGTTTTCACTTAAAACGAAATATTATAGAGTTCAGAGTCGTTACAATGGTAGCACAAAACTCTCTCATTCAATTATATACATCTGAAACACTATAGCAAGAATGGAAAAAACATCCAAATGAAATCGTGATTGCTTTGCTGCAGTTCTTTCAACTTTTCAATAACTGCCAGGAGCAAAAGTGTTTTGATTGCCCTGGGGCACTGATGTTTTAGTAGAATCGTAGGGAAAAAGGTCATTTCAATACTGTAAATAATAATTCTTTCTGCAAGCTGTATTCGCCAGTAAGTTGTTGGTGATTGTAAGCTTACACGTCATGTAAAGTGTCATTTGAACAAAGAGACACCTACATACAAGAAAAGCCACATACGGGAGTTTGCATATTTTACTTGTCGACTGATGGGCGACTAGCAATACAAGCTGAACAAATACAGTTGTCCTTTGTGTATACCCGGTATTATTGTTTAGCAAAGGAACTGCATAGATACAATTTATACAGAGAAAGCTGTTCGTTTAGCAAAAACATGCTTAGGGCTGTCGAAAGTTTACACTTGAATGAACTGCTGGTGACAAATCAAATTCGTTGTTTCAAAAATGCATTTTATCAACAATGAAATACTCAACGAGCATAAGGAGCAGCTCGTATCTAACTGAGATGTTGAGAGAGGCTATAGATACCATTCGAACGTCTTTAAGATGTGATGACCCGCTCCACGGGTACGCTCTATGAGAAGTCTCTTCCATGCCAACCAGCTACTTTACGATTTACTGTAGGTCCTTGTGTCGAGGTATTATTGTATAATCCAAGCCTCACATGGCTGCACGCCATGTTAATTAAAAGGTTCTTATCGAACGATTTCTTCTACTTTCATGAATTGTAAAGACGATAATAACATCAAAAGATAAAGCTTTTAGAGTAGAAAAAGTGCTCATGTTATTAGGTAATTAAATAAAAACCATAGCTTTAATAATGATTGTTTCTTGTACATTAAATGGTTATCATTGCTGAGCATCAATTATCCTTATTCCATGTGGTTTTGTTACACGTGAGGTAGGAAGAACCCCTTCATTTATTTAAGGTACATGAGGGCAAGTTAACGGCGTACTGTACGAGTGTACAAAGACTCGAAGGTTTGTTCCGTACGTTGTGACACCAGTTCGATTTGACCGATTTCATATGGGATTGATTTTCGCAGCAGCAGCAGGGACGTCTCTGGCATATAATCCTACTGTGTAGTAGTTGTTTCCAACTCCTCCATGCGCAAATGGTACGTGCAGATAGACTGATCACCTCTCTACCCTCGGGTTGAATTAGCAACGCAGCCAGGCGTCGTTGTCTTGACGTGTTAATACTGGTCTGTCAGAGCGAGCACCCGTCAAGGGGCCTCTGATAGGTGACTGCCTCGTGGCTATAGTGGGGGGAGGGTCGACGGCTGTGGGTGTGGGGACGTGGTGGCAGGGAAGTCACTGTCCCGTCATAAACACTCAGAGAGGTATTCATGGTCATACTTAAGGTTTGTGACAGACACTTGAGACAGCAGCGCCCGTCACGTCCTCTTCTCGGGGGGAGTCAGGTGGAATGGTCTGTAATGATAGCTCTGCTCGTGTGAGGAATTACTGGAAATAGCTGAGGCACTTACAGGGTGAGGTCTGTTGGAAGAATTAACACAACATCACATAAAGTGTGACTGTCACTTTCAACTGAATACAGCTTACGAAACTGATAAAATTACATAGAAATCATACCATTGTCCTGTGCACAGAATCAAGTAGATAGATGATCACACCCCACTGCCGTCATCAGGCGATGAAGCCACTATATACTGCCGTCAGCAAAATGCATCAGCTTCTCATTTTGATGGCACACCGCTTACCACTGTTACCAGATACCATAGTCGAATTACAAAGTTGCCGCTTGAACGCAATCGCCACATCATATTATTGTCGTCACTTAATTACAAACACTTTTAAAGATCCGGACTAGAACTGGCCTTCAGCAACCAGTTGTAAGAGACGACTAACGGTTGACACCGCTCACTGACACATGTCATTGTATTCCATCCGCATAGATTAATGCTTAAGCTGTTGATTATTGGACTGTCTGGTCCATACTCGATTATTTACTGACGTTACACAACATTCCGTCACAGATAGGGTTCTGACGTTACACTACATCCCGTCACAGACAGGCTACTGACGTTACACTACATCCCATTACTGAGAATCTACTGACGTTACACTACATCCCGTCACAGATAGGCTACTGACGTTACACAACATCCCGTCACAGATAGGCTTCTGACGTTACACTACATCCCGTCACTGACAGGCTACTGACGTTACACTACATCCCGTCACAGACAGGCTACTGACGTTACACTACATCCCGTCACAGACAGGTTACTGACGTTACACTACATCCCGTCACAGATAGGCTACTGACGTTACACTACATCCCGTCACAGACAGGCTACTGACGTTACACTACATCCCGTCACAGACAGGCTACTGACGTTACACTACATCCCATTACTGAGAATCTACTGACGTTACACTACATCCCGTCACAGATAGGCTACTTACGTTACACAACATCCCGTCACAGATAGGCTACTGACGTTACACTACATCCCGTTACAGATAGGCTTCTGACGTTACACTACATCCCGTCACAGATAGGCTTCTGACGTTACACTACATCCCGTCACTGACAGGCTACTGACGTTACACTACATCCCGTCACAGACAGGCTACTGACGTTACACTACATCCCGTCACAGACAGGTTACTGACGTTACACTACATCCCGTCACTGACAGGCCGCTGACGTTACACTACATCCCGTCACGGACAGGCCGTTGACGTTACACTACATCCCGTCACAGACAGGCTACAGACGTTACACTACATCCCGTCACAGACAGGCTACAGACGTTACACTACATCCCGTCACAGACAGGCTACTGACGTTACACTACATCCCATTACTGAGAATCTATGGACGTTACACTACATCCCGTCACAGACAGGCCACTGACGTTACACTACATCCCGTCACAGACAGGCTACAGACGTTACACTACATCCCGTCACAGACAGGCCACAGACGTTACACTACATCCCGTCACAGACAGGCTACTGACGTTACACTACATCCCGTCACAGACAGGCTACTGACGTTACACTACATCCCGTCACAGACAGGCCACTGACGTTACACTTCATCCCGCCACAAACGAGGTAATACTAATTTCCGTCACGGGTTCACATTGCATACAGTCACATGAAGCCCTTCTCAAGAGCGTACACACAGTCACCATCATGACGGTGTGTCATAATGCATAATGCATCATGCATTAATGCATGTCGTCACACCCACACTGATTTCAAAGTTCCAGACATAACATAACTTTACTATAAGACCCGTCACGTTAATGACGTGGCACGGGCCGTTATCGTCATCCTGACGTAAAGAACTCTTGCAACGCTCAGACTCTTTCAATCAAGAGTATACTGTCAGCATGTCATGTTTCCATGCCAAAAGAGAATGATAGTATCACAAGACATTGAGTGCCGGACACAACACGAACAGCATGTTGATGTTATTAAACATTACGCTACAGGAGGCCAGGTTACACATTTAACCAATATATTTCAGGCGACAAAATGTTTGTTTGCTCACTTGTTCAGCTTGTTTACTTCCTGTTAAATGTCAGGAACTTCTCCTCCGGGTGTGCAAACACTGCCATGCATGTGCGAAACCAACCACACAACCCATTGGTAATCAGAGAGTGTATCTCAACAAGCTGTGCCTGAACAGCTCTCCAAGAGTGCTGATCGAAGGGTCGGTGGTAGCAAGAGAACTCAATTGCATGCTTGCTGTGTCTCCGATATGTAACACTCGCCCATCTCCTGTTCACGACCTCTGCTATGTCAGGTTATAATCCTTACTGCTTCACACTACTGCGTTCGTTGTTTATGGATTATTTCTTCATCATTTCACACACAACACAGTCACTCAAACATACAAGCCATGCACCATACACAGAAACAACACATCATATACAACACATCCACCCATACACACAAACAATACACCATGCACACTAACAACACACCATACAAACAACACACCATACACAAAAACGACGCACCATACACACAAACAATGCTCCAAACACACAACACATTCACTCACGCACAGAACACATTCCCCCATTCACAGAAACAATACACTATACACAATAACAATGTATCATACATGCAAACTATGCACTATTCACACAAACAATACACCATACACACCAACAATGCACCATGCACACAAACAATGCACCCTACACGCAAACAATACACCATACTCACAAACAGTACACCATACACACAAACAATACACATACACCATACACACAAACAGTACACCATACACCATACACACAAACAGTACAACATACACTATACACACAAACAATACACCGTGCACACAAATTAACAAAATACATACAGACAATACACTATACACACAAACAACACACCATACACACAAACAAAAAGATATACACGCAAACCATACACCATACATGCAAATAATCAGCCATATTCACAACACATTCCCTCAAACACAAAAAGAACACACCATACACACAAACAGTACACCATACGCACAAACATTACAGTATACACACAAACAATACACTATAGACACAGTCAATACACTATACACACAAACAATACACTATAGACACAGTCAATACACTATACACACATCAATACATTATACACACAGCACATCCACTCAAACACACAACACATTGACGCATACACAGATTCACACACGCCTTTGTGACGCATCATGGTAGAAATGACAAATCTAATTACAATATACAGGAACGTCATGACAGGCTGATGGACGATTTACGTTTACAACCGGCAGGGTAGTAACCACATGACAATATTCTGATTTACAAATCTCGTGGTCTATTTCTGCCACCATTTTGTACTTAGCGTTACAGCTTGGTTGCAGTGAAGTCAATTGACGAACATTGAATACGTTAGTCATAATATGCTGTCACGGGAGTTTTATCACTGTAAATTATAACCGTCCTGATAGAATTGAATACCTTGTGGAATGGTCATTTGTTTCCTTGCCTTACCCTGGGGGATGTTTGTTTGTGAATCTATCACGGCAGCGCTGACAACTCCATCGATTCAATCAACACTTTTGGTAACAATGGCGGAACGATTAAACATATATAAAACTAGACGACAAAACAAGCCTGTCTTGACGTATCAGTGTTGACAAGATCGTGTAAACCATACTCCAGCAAGAATAATTTAAAGTGATAAAAATGCATCGGCCTACTCATTTTTCAAGGATGCCTTCATTAGAATTGGCGCCCATATATTTGGAGTGAGCTGCGAGGGCAGGGTTGTTCCGTTTCCGTTACAGCTCCGTGTCCGCACGTACCACATGGTAATCATTAAAGCGATATTTAGAGGATTATATTTTCGGAATGCTTTTTGACTACTCATTTGGAGATTATGTTGGGCCTTAAGGGCGTTGCCAGTTCCTTCCACAGAAAGTGATTGCACGAGTGTTAAAGGAGACCCGCCAGGTTCGGGTCATAAAATACTGTTGATCAATCATTTTTTTAGTATGCGTGATATGACGCACGCTTTCATTAGACATGTTTTCCGCCCCAATTTGAGGTAATGGTCAAAGAAATGGCACTTGACCTTCATGACCGCGATGCAATAACCCTCGGCAAAGTCATGGCTCATTGTCATGCTACCGAAACCCATTCGAGGATTTGTGGAAGCCCAACTCGCGTCACACCCGAGCGAGAATATGTGAACTTTGCAATTGTAGCGATATTCGGATGCCATATGCATCTCTGTACAATGATCGTCTACATGTTGCACAGTCTACTACAGACGTTCGTACTCTGCCCTTCAGCTGTCTGATTTGTACACTAAAAGCTGGCTTTCCTGTCCACCTCCTCGTCCTACACCTACCTAGCTACAAACACCATGATAGAACAAGGTTTACACCTATCTAGCCAGAAAATCCATGATAAAACAAGGTCTACACCTACCTAGCCATGAATACCATCACAAAACAAGGTCTACTCTTACCTAGTAACAAACACCATTATAGAACAAGGTCTACACACACCTAGTAACAAACACCATTTAGAACAAAGTCGACACCTACCTAGCAACAAACACCAGTATGGAAGTAGGTCTAAATCCACCTAGCAACAAACGCCATCACAGGTCTTCTCCATCTACCACTCACCAGACTTCCCCATCTACCATTACACAGACTTCACCAACTACAATTCCCCAAACTTCCCCATCTACCATTCTCCAGACTTCCTCCATCTACCACTCACAAGACTTATCCATCAATCATTCCCCAGACATTCCTCATCTACCATTCCCCAGACATCTCCCATCTACCACTCACCAGACTTCCCCATCTACCATTCCACAGACTTCCTCCATCTACCACTCCACAGACGTCCCCCTCTACTGTTCCCCAGACTTCCCTCTTCTACCATTCTCCAGACTTCCCCCATCTACCACTCTCCAGACTTTCCCCATCTACCATTCCTCAGACTTCCCCCATCTACTCCGGGTTTCCTCCATCTACCATCCTCCTAGTTTCCCCCATCTACCATACCAAGGTTTCATCCGTCTACCACCCTCCGGGTTTCCTCCATCTACCATCCTCCGTGTTTCCTCCATTTACCATTCTCCGGGTTTCCCCCACCTACTAACCCTAAGCGTCCTTCAACGACCATCCTCCTGGTTTTCTCAATCTACCATCCTCCGGGTTTCCTCCATCTACCATCCACCGTGTTTCCTCCATCTAGCATCCCAAGGTTTTCTCCAACTACCATCCCCCGGGTTTCCCCAATCTACCAATCCAGGATTTCTACCATCCCCTAGATTAGTGGTTACTCGGATCTGTACAGGAACAGTTTTTAGATGACGATCTTGGAAGAGAAATTAAATTTCTCCTCAGTATTGGCTTCCTCCTGTCAGGTTTTTATTTTTTTGATGATGTGTGCGGGAGACCGTTAGATATTTCTGAAACTGGAAATGGAACAAGAAGACTTGAATATAACCAAACCAGTTTTCGATTTGAAAGGGCAGTACATGGTACGCTACGCTAGGGCTATAGAACATTAACGGGGATTGCAGTTGTTGATTGTTGAACGTTTTTCCGAACCGGCCTGTATTATTATAATACGTTTTATTTACGCGGAATCAGGATAGGAAAGCTCTCTAACTTACATACCAGCAACGGGTTCCCAAGCCTGTAATAACGCTTTCGCACACGAGTTTATCACATGTTAAACAAAGGTTCTGATATTCCCGTTAAAGGTTATTTGGAGTATTGAAAAACGTGGACCTTCTGCTGTTTACGAGGATGCTGTGGACAAATGTTGAAATGAGTGGTAGTAAACAGACGTAGTAAGAATTAGGCGTATTCGGTCCATTACTTTCAGTCAACTCTGGTTGCAGAAAAAAGTGCGTACGTGGGTCAGTTTTCTTTGTGCGTTTGCGTATATTACAAGTAAGAAGTCTAACTAATATTAAAATGCCAACATCAGGCTAATCATGGAATAATGTTTATCGAAAACAGGGGGAAAACCTCGCGAGTATTCATAGATGTATATTATCTAACACAATTGTCAACTAGTCATGGAAATACTTAAATGTCGTTGTCTTAGAAATGATAGAGACATTGACAATCATTGGGAAATCAATAATATACGGTGATTATACATAACGGTCGTTCTCCTTATACATATTCAACTCATCCAAAAATTATTTATCATACAATAATTATCTGTATAGATTAATGCAAATACAGAGGTGAATGGGCAACACACGTGACAGAACAAACACTTTGTTGCGACGTTACGTTAGAGTGATAGAGGCATCTGTTCCCATTATTTCCTTATTTCAATAAAGTCTCTTATCGTGTTAGCATAGTCGGCCTCCAACAGCCACATCTCATCACTACAGGTGAATATCTGTTGTGTTATTTATTCTTGGCGATTATTGATACGGGATCCGTTCTACAAAGCAATCATTGCCCCATGACTGTCGGCAGACTAGGTTTAAGCATGGGAGTTACGAGCGTCTCAGCGCCGAGATCGTTTTGTTCAACAGATCATGTGCTCAGTACTGTTTACTGAGCGTTACTGGAACATCGGGTTCAGGTGTCTTAGGGAAGTGCAAACAAGAATATCCAAACAAAAATAACGGCAGTATACATCCTAGGAAGGCCAGTATTCCTTTCATAACAACATGCCATGGCGATAGCAGGATCTATAAATCTATAATTCAAAATCCTTTATGTTAAATGTCAAAAAAGAGAACTAGTTATTATCAATTTAAAGAAAGAGGGGTTCTGTGGTGTGATAATGTTTGGCTGAACCGTTTAGTTTTCAACAAACTAAACTATGAGACCCTCAAAGGTCCATTGACGTTTATACAATTTGTGAATACTACTCTACATTGGGAACCCTCAGAGGTCTCTGTCTCTGTCTCTTACCATGACTGAGGATCCGAAACTTCGTGAAAAAGCTTAATGGTGTGTCCTCACTTAATTGAATAACTATATTGAAAACATCCAGTAAAATGCATTAGAATACATGAACAGTTCCCCAGTTTCCAAGTCCAAGTTCGCACTAACAGATGGCATAGTGTCAGGAGGAAGACTCAACAACTGTTGTTTCACATTCAGTGTGATACATCACTCCCTCAATCCGTCGTTCAGTAAGCATGTATTTGACGAGCGGTGGCCATTTCTGGCACATTTTCCAGTGTGTGTGTTTGGGCGGTGAGGTAACCTGGTGGTTAAGGCGTTCGCTTCGCCTGAAGGCCCATGTTTCATGCCCACGAACGTAGCACAATGACGTTTCACTTACAGGGGTGAGACGTATTACTGACTATGGTACGTTTTGCGGTACAAGCCATTCGGTTCGGTCCGTTCTGTTTCGGTGTATGAGAACTTACCTCCATGAAACTAGTGGCCGTGTCGCAAAGAAATGCATCGATTTTGACAAAATGATTCTATTTCTAGACATTTGAGTAGAGGTTTTGAAAGGTTAATAAAATGAAAAGAAAAAAACGAAAGTACCGAATTTTTGGTTAGCATTATGATGCCGAACCGAGGTCCAAATACCGCGGTTCTACTAACACCACTGTTTACCGTTTCACCCTTATTCACCAGAACGACTGTCTCAGGAAACAGTGGTCAAAATGCCTCTCTAAGTGGAAATGAGTTTCACAGAGCTACGGGTGCCACATTACTGATGGTGGTCAAGAGCAGCAGCTTTGCAGCAATCATCGTTGGACAAACATTGGTGAATCAAGGTTTAGCTTGGACTTCATTAACAGGTGCAACCGAATGTGGCGTAGACGGAATGAGCGTGTCGATGCTGTTAACGTGCAAGACAAAACGATCGTTAAGCGCTCGTGCCACAGAACCTAGTCTGACATACCTCGGATATCTTTGAACGGTAGGGACGTCATCGTCATCAACCACTGGCCACTCTCAAAGAACTTGACGTTGTCCTGCAGGAAGAATGGGATGGAAATAGCCTGGATGACTTTGGACGTTTGATTAAGAGTTTGGTTCGTCGCGCCTGGGATCGTGTTTAGTTCAGAAACGAGTCCGCTCGGTATTAGTACTAATAATTTTGACTTTTCATGGTAATGACATGACAAGGTGCCTTAGTAGTAATCGATCAAAGTCTATGGTAATCTGACGTTTAACGACAAAGGCATATCTCAGCTTTATATCGCGGACACACTTTTAAACTAATGAACCTATTAAAGATTAAGTAGGGAGATTACAAATATCAATAGTTATGTCATCTTGACTGTATATTCTAAAATATTGTAAAGATATGCATCACTTCACGCCATTTCAGATGTTAGATTGTCAAGAGTAACTTTATTGATTGATAATCGACTGTGTTTGCATGTATAGTACTGAAGATGCGTTGTTTTGCGTAAGTGTCAAGAAGATATATACATGTACCAACAAACTGATCGCGATAAACCTTCCAAGAAGATATATACATGTACCAACAAACTGATCGCGATAAACCTTCCAAGAAGATATGTACATGTACCAACAAACTGATCGCGATAAACCTTCCAAGAAGATATGTACATGTACCAACAAACTGATCGCGATAAACCTTCCAAGAAGATATGTACATGTACCAACAAACTGATCGCGATAAACCTTCCAAGAAGATATGTACATGTACCAACAAACTGATCGCGATAAACCTTCCAAGAAGATATGTACATGTACCAACAAACTGATCGCGATAAACCTTCCAAGAAGATATGTACATGTACCAACAAACTGATCGCGATAAACCTTCCAAGAAGATATGTACATGTACCAACAAACTGATCGCGATAAACCTTCCAAGAAGATATGTACATGTACCAACAAACTGATCGCGATAAACCTTCCAAGAAGATATGTACATGTACCAACAAACTGATCGCGATAAACCTTCCAAGAAGATATGTACATGTACCAACAAACTGATCGCGATAAACCTTCCAAGAAGATATGTACATGTACCAACAAACTGATCGCGATAAACCTTCCAAGAAGATATGTACATGTACCAACAAACTGATCGCGATAAACCTTCCAAGAAGATATGTACATGTACCAACAAACTGATCGCGATAAACCTTCCAAGAAGATATGTACATGTACCAACAAACTGATCGCGATAAACCTTCCAAGAAGATATGTACATGTACCAACAAACTGATCGCGATAAACCTTCCAAGAAGATATGTACATGTACCAACAAACTGATCGCGATAAACCTTCCAAGAAGATATGTACATGTACCAACAAACTGATCGCGATAAACCTTCCAAGAAGATATGTACATGTACCAACAAACTGATCGCGATAAACCTTCCAAGAAGATATGTACATGTACCAACAAACTGATCGCGATAAACCTTCCAAGAAGATATGTACATGTACCAACAAACTGATCGCGATAAACCTTCCAAGAAGATATGTACATGTACCAACAAACTGATCGCGATAAACCTTCCAAGAAGATATGTACATGTACCAACAAACTGATCGCGATAAACCTTCCAAGAAGATATGTACATGTACCAACAAACTGATCGCGATAAACCTTCCAAGAAGATATGTACATGTACCAACAAACTGATCGCGATAAACCTTCCAAGAAGATATGTACATGTACCAACAAACTGATCGCGATAAACCTTCCAAGAAGATATGTACATGTACCAACAAACTGATCGCGATAAACCTTCCAAGAAGATATGTACATGTACCAACAAACTGATCGCGATAAACCTTCCAAGAAGATATGTACATGTACCAACAAACTGATCGCGATAAACCTTCCAAGAAGATATGTACATGTACCAACAAACTGATCGCGATAAACCTTCCAAGAAGATATGTACATGTACCAACAAACTGATCGCGATAAACCTTCCAAGAAGATATGTACATGTACCAACAAACTGATCGCGATAAACCTTCCAAGAAGATATGTACATGTACCAACAAACTGATCGCGATAAACCTTCCAAGAAGATATGTACATGTACCAACAAACTGATCGCGATAAACCTTCCAAGAAGATATGTACATGTACCAACAAACTGATCGCGATAAACCTTCCAAGAAGATAGGAAATATACATTCTATACTGTACTACGGGCGGATGGACGCACTGAGTCGTGCAAGTTAAAACCTTGTGTATACCTAACGTTCGTTGTGTTCAAACCCCCTTTTGTGGTAATTCAAATGGTCTTGGTAATGGTGACAAAAACTAAAATAGCATGCAAATATGTTATATCTGCTTACCTGCGTAATGATTATTATGTCTGCAGTATTTACCCTTGCCAGGTGGTGATATTTCTATGTTTTTTCTTTGCTACGTCAAAAACCAAAGTGGGTGCCGTTACCCCTTGCATTTTTGTCCTTCTGATACAAATCATTTTTAAGCAAATGCATATAGCTGCTGGTGTCTACTGATTTCCAAGTGATTTTTATATTTACGTACAGTGGAAATGTTAGTTGTCTTACCAAAGAATGTTTCACAAATTCAAACTGTTACAGCTGGCTTAAATGCTTTACGTGTTCATATTGACCTCGGCGCCGCTGTACATAGCTATCTCAGCTCTATGGTCAACGTAGCTCCCATACCTTGACATGGACTTACGACAGACTTAGTGTTATGGTCAACGTAACACCCACACGTCGATATGGACTTACGACAGACTTAGTGTTATGGTCAACGTAACACCCATACGTCGATATGGACTTACGACAGACTTAGTGTTATGGTCAACGTAACACCCATACGTCGATATGGATTTACGACAGACTTAGTGTTAAGGTTAACGTACTTCCTATACCTTGACATGGACTTACGACAGTCTTAACGTTAAGGTCGTTGTATACAACGGAACCATGGGAACAGTTTGAACTACACGCTTGTCTTCAGTATCTGGTATATTTAATCAATAAAAATAAACGTTTGTTCAAGAAAAAGGGTATTTTGGAAGCCAACTGCGGAACAATGTAAATTCCAATTGTGTTTGTTTAACTGTGATTAGTCTACGGTGATAATCTGTAGCATTTGACGCTCGAACTATTAGCAACTCTGTGAAGGAGCGGTGTGATTACAGACCTGTGCTAACAAAGCAAGGCAACTGTTTCTTTCCGCGGTTATAATGTTATTTAGAAGTAATTGAAACTATTCTGGTCCCCCTCATGCATGTTTCATAGCGTCCATCCTAGAAATCATCTCGACCCTTCACTGATCAATTCCCCTGAGTTGTTCCAATCACTTTTGCTCTCGAGAGGTGGGGGGACTTCCTCAGAGGACCCAAATCTGCCGTCAGCTGCGCGCATAGCTCATCATACATGAATTCACAGTTTAACTGTATGGTTTTAAAGCAATGCATATATTATATCTCTAAGTAATACGTTATCTAGTTGTGCAGGATTATTTTCGTAAGTATCGATACTCTGACGTTTCTCAGCGGATATCCTTTCATAATGAATTGTAATATTGCTGTTGTTTACTGTGTGAATATTTGATACTGTAGTGGCGTGTGGTATCTCATGTACACACGTATAGCAATCTCCGACTAACTGGACAAACATGGACATGTGTTATGGTACATACACTGTTCTCACAAACCTAACGCGACCGGCATTGATGGATAACTGCAGATAGGTTGGAACGGATGTTGCGATAAATAGTAACAACCATCAATATAATTATAGCTTAACATAACAAGGTAGAGTAGCGTTGTTTATATAACTATATCTTATGTCCATATATTATATGAAGAAAATGAATTCAACTTTTGAATAGTGACATTAATTAAAAGTGGTGGAATGTATGTATGTATGTATGTATGTATGTATGTATGTATGTATGTATGTATGTATGTATGTATGTATGTATGTATGTATGTATGTATGTATGTATGTATTTACACAGAGAGAGAGAGAGAGAGAGAGAGAGAGACAGAGTGTGTGTATGTGTGCGTGTGTGTGTGTGTGAGAGAGAGAGGCATATTCATCTTTTGCAGTTCATTGTTTATATGGGGAAAGTGTGAGTGAGTGAGTGAGTTTAGTTTTACGTCGCACTCAGCACAATTCCAGCTATATGGCGGCGGTCTGTAAATAATCGTGTCTGGACCAGACAATCTACGAAACTGGGATACGATGACATGTGTGAATCAAGTCAGCGAGCCTAACGGAACGATCCCGTTAGTCGCCTCTACTGCAAGCATGGGTTAGTGAAGATCAGTTCTAGTCCGGACCTTCACGAGAAGGTACGTAGGTTTCTCTCTTATATCTATAGCTGATGCTTTCTGTTGAGGGATGTCTTGTCAGATCTTGTGGTTTGCTTCATTTCTGTGAGAGTCATATATTTGTATCGTTTGAGAATGGTGCTAGTATTATGTCTAATTAACAGCCAAGGCTCTCTGTCTTACGTTTTCCATGGGAGACCACGTCACATGTGCTGTGATGGCGCGAGGCCTCTGGTGGATGAGAATTCTGATTCACCTCCCAAATGAGTGTGGTGTTATTAATATATACGTTGCCGCGAGTTATATTACAAATTAGAGACTCGATGTGACTGACAGCTTTGTGCTATACTGACTCAAAGCAATGTCACAACGAGTACCATTAATCAACTTGTCCTACATATGCCCTTTTACAACTGGTAATCATTTTTCAACAAACTCTTAAGGGGTGGTCTTTCATGTGGTCCTTCTTTAATACCATGACTGGACAACAGACATTAAATTAAAATATATTGCCTTGCGTGGCTAATCTAAAACTCCTTCTTGTTGTAAGACATAATCTTCTTCGTCTCGAAGTCTCGAAGCTGACGTTACAAGCTGGACTTGACATTTCAATAAATGCTGGTTGACAAAAATGCCTAATGATTCCGTTGTAATTACATAGGACTCTGTATATGTGTTAGATATTTGTATTCATATTACCGTGTGGATGACAGCTAGGTCTCATTCTCGCTTTGAGACGCAATCACCTCTCCTTGTTTTGGTATCTTTCAGTTCACGGAGGTGTTTTATTATGGTCGTCAAAGTGTATATCATTCTAGTACAATATTTCCAGGAAATAAACAACAACCATGTTTCTGTAGTTTAAAACAATACTATTTCTGCCAGAAATGTAATAATGATTTCAATGAATACCAAGGCCCATGCTCTGGTGCAATTAATGGCCATTATTATGTCATTCTTTTAGCCCCGAATGAGGTATTATTATGAAATTATTTGGGAATGTGTCTCATGCCTTTGTAATTACGGTTAATATAATGTTTTTGGTGTTGAGGCCGCAGCCAATGTTACTTTCCCGCACGCACGCTCTATACACTTAATATAACGAATATAATGAAGAACAATGAGCAACATCCGGAAAACGTGGAACAGTTATCAAGCATACCAATATCACCAGTACTGACATGTAATATCATAACTCTGATTACTATGGAATCCTATGAGGGACATTGTCACGTTGTCATGTTGTCGCGTTGTCGCCCTCTCAAAACTAAGAGGCAAAACTAACCAAAGCGCGGCATTGCGACATTTCGACCAGTCGTTTCATTGTCACTGTGCTGCATTGTCGCGTTTTGAAAGAAAGTTTCTGTTCAACCAAAGGGCGTCATACGACTAAGCGACAATGTTCAAGTTCAAAATATGTCGAGTTGTCGCATTGTCGCCTCATTTAAAGCCTTGTAAATTTACCCACAGTGGCAAAGGGTAAAATTGTGTCTGCGTTTACATTACAGGTATGGGGTGGGGGTAATGATACTTCCTGTCACTTCTCTTTAACTATATGTATTGATGCGTGGGTTCATCGCTACTTAGAGAACACCTTGTTTGGGGAAAGGAAAGGAATTGATTCGAACCTGATGGTTGGATGAGGTTGAGGTACACGATGGTGACCAATTCATGGACACCAAGATCAAGATGTGCTGTGAATCTGCTGTGTGGAATGCACTTGCATCACAGTTTGCTGCATGGGGAGCAATGAACCAAGATACTTCTTCGCACGGTCTTTTCTCCATAAAACTAATTGTGTGAAATCAACATTAATTGAGTATTGAGAACAATTGAGAACAAATGACGAACAGCATTTGTGTTGAATTAAGTTCACAATAAAATATTTCCTGAAAACGTTTGCCATTGCCATTAATCGTTGATTAATTTAAGAGTTTAAAAAGTACCAAAACTAATGTCTCCACATAATCCCACAGCTAGTCACATATTGTAGAAGCTGTTTCCATCCTCTTCTTGAGTGTCACTGCCTCTGGTTCTTCTGTGACCATGTCGGTGGTCATGGCTATTGGTTCAGCCAGAGGTGACTATAAACAGGACTGGTTCCAGGGAGTGCTTCCTAGCAAGGATCATATACCGGATCAACAGGAGACTGAGGTATTGGTGGATACTGGATGGATGATGACTTGGCATGTGGTTCTGTCTTTCTATCTTATCCAGTTTTCTAAGTTCAAACTCTCTTTTTTTTCTTTCTCATCATCGATTTTCTTCATTTTTAGTTCAATTTGTTTCTTGTCCATTTCCGTTTTCCTTGCTCCAATATCTTTGCAAACTCGTCCATGGCAATGTCCGATGTTGTTTGCAGTTTGGTCTTTCTTCCTTTTTCTTTTTGTTTCTTCTGAGTTTCCTGTTTTGTTCAGTCTGTTTTCATATGACCATTTTGCTGGCATTTTAACAGTTTAAAGATATTCCTCTTCCACTCGATCAGCAAGTTCGACATCATTAGCAATGTTGTCGGTAAGATGGTCATCGGTACCTTCATGATCAGATATGTCGGTATCTGATGAAAGTGACTGCTGATGACTTTAAATGACCTTCCCAGGTGATGTCGCAGGATGTCTATCCAACATTATATTTAGCCGTTCATAAAATTTGAATCCCTACACAGTCTGAAACGTGTTTTAAGTGTTTTCATTCATTCTTTGCATTGTACGGTCGTTTTCTGAAACCCTAGATAATGCACTGTAAAGGGGTGCATGTAAACAAGGCTTCAGATCGGCAATAAAATGCCTTAAAATGCACAACGCGACTATGTCCCTTCTTGGATTCCATACATGGCATGGTCTGTGAAGCACTTATTTCCATTCCAGTTATTAAATATGTTTTCCATTTCAGGTGAGCTACAAAATGTCACTTTTCTTTGTGTTGTAACAACCTTAAATACAAACAGAAAGCGTGAAGTTAATCACTCTCCGGGGATTATCACCGCTATGCACCGCCCAGTACTTAAAAGGAGTGCGCGAACAGACAGCAAACCAATAAGTACTCTTTAATATCAGTAATTAACATTGGCATATGCGCGTTGGGATTTCTCTTCCAAATAAGCGATGTGTTCAATGCGAAATACAAAGTCAGAAACTTCAATTTATGGGTCAGATGATTTTTATTCTTTATTTCCAAGCTTCAGGAAGTGCTGACAATAGTTGGCGCATTGTGTTGATAGGATGTGTGGTGAATCTACTTCAGGCACGTCTATCACGGGAGATCAATCTGTGTTATGTTAACTACGTGCTGCTATCAGGCACAACAAAACCTTTCTAATAATGTTTTAGCATATTTGCAAAAAAGGATTAAAAGAATTGAGACTATGTGTCTAACAGCTTTAACCTGTCCAGAACAAATATTCTGGTATCGATTCCAAACAGAATAGGTGTCAAGTATCTGTACTTCCTACACGCCACTGTAAAGGGGCCACTCACTCACCTTTCTGAAAATGTGACTAAACTCTATATAAAATGCACGTATTACGGATCAGAACTTGTTTCATCATGTTCGCTGCCGTGACAGCCGTTTTAGGGTTTCGGTGATCACGTGCACATAGTCACACAGTCAATGCTTTATAAACTCGCCACTGAAAAGAACAAACGAATGTGCCAGTTCCTTAACATTATTCAGTGGTTCCTGAATACCGAACATCTAGTGTAATCAGTGATGCTAGTGACCCAGTCACAAGTTTCACAGCTATTTTCACCTTTACACCCACAGGGCTCTGTTTGTGATGATAGTCACAAGGTATTCTTTGACAGTGACGTTACATATATATAATAGTGTTATCTCGTATATGATTTATACCATTTGGTCGACTACACTAAGTGTGAGCGAAATGTGACAAGGGTTTGAGAAGGGGAAATCTGTCAACACGTTCGATCAACTCATCACTATTTAATACACCACAGCAGGCGTCCGACGTTCCAAACAGACCCAGATGAGACCAGATGCCGATGAACACATATCATCAATCACAAGGGCAGTGAGGCATCCTGACATACTCTCAATGGAAGGTGGCTATCGTGGGGAACGAAGTGACTGTACTGATTTGACTTGATCACCTTGCCGTGCTTCTCTGTAAACACACCCGTGTCCGCCACGAGATGCTTGTTGTTTTTGACACCAAGTGGCAACAGCACTTACGGCCGCTGTGTTGAGAGGGATGTTGAGGTGTCTCTGCAGCCCTCATCTACAACCTGATGTTTGAAGAATCTCGTGTATGATCCAACATTGACCCCATGAAGCCCTGTCTGGACGAGTGGCAATGTGGACAATATTAACAATATTATGATCTCATTCTCTTATGCAGAAACACAGTCTAAATACAATAACCTGTTCATTTCCACCACATTTAACCAATGTAACTATTCAAGTTGAATTCATGTACTTCACACACACACACTCACACACACACACACGCACGCACACACGCACGCACGCACACGCACACACGCACACGCGCTTCATCTTTAGCATCAGTAGTATCCATTTCATAAAAAGGGAACATTTTAAATTTTGTTTCCTTCCTGCCGCGCCTTTGTCAACGTGAGCGCCTAAAGGGGATGCACATGGTTTTGGGGCCCTTAATCTGCTGTTTATGGGCGTGCATTCTGTCCCTCAAGCACTCCGTCAGTCCGTTAGTTCTTCATGACACCCTTGTCATAAATAATGTCCATGTTGGAGCGTACATGAAACAGTTGTTTCCTGTTTTTGAACTTTATACATGAACTTTCAATCAAGTATATACTCACAAGTTTCCCCGTTTACATTTTGAGACACTGAATTCTCTAGGTTTAATACATGAGTCGAATTTGGCATGTGTCAGTGTGTGTTTTACGTTTCGGCTTTGGTGTTTACGTGTGTGTGTGTGTGTGTGTGTGTGTGTGTGTGTGTGTGTGTGTGTGTGTGTGTGTGTGTGTGTGTGTGTGTGTGTGTGTGTGTGTGTGTGTGTGTGTGTGTGTGTGTGTGTGTGTGTGTGTGTGTGTGTGTGTGTGTGTAGATTTTTCCGGATTCTTGGGGTTGTGGGGATACGATTGGGGATATATATATATATATATATATATATATATACAAATCGAATCTTCTACAGCTTCTTCTCCCTGAAGATACAACGTTTCAACGTTGGAGAAGATCCGTGTCGTGTTATCATTTCAGAAACTACTTGTTATATATGTACTACTATGTATTTTCATCAATTTCTTTTTATGTATGTATGTATGTATGTATGTATGTATGTATGTATGTATGTATGTATGTATGTATGTGTGTGTGTGTGTGTGTGTGTGTGTGTGTGTGTGTGTGTGTGTGTGTGTGTGTGTGTGCGTGCGTGCGTGCGTGCATGTATGCATGCATGTACGGGGCATACGTATTCATTAAGACTGCAAGAAGTCACTACATTATAGTTATGTACAAAGTAGACCTTTTTTGTACTGTGCTATCATTAACACATCCCACCGTATCCTTCTATCACGCTGTGTTTATCTGTTTATTGTCCGATAACTCACTTTGCATCTCTGATCACGCAGTAATTCCAACCCGTGGTAAACAGAACGTTTCTTGCAGAGGGCAGGGTAGTTTTACATCGTTACTTCAGCATCATGAATGTTTGTGCCCGATCCCCGAAATGGATACACAGTGTATATCCTATCCTCGACTTTCCGTCTCTAGTTTGCCGGAATATTGCTGTCAGTCAACCAGTCATCGATCTTGAAAGAAATTTGAAGACCAGCAAGTTCTTTCCACTGAAGTACCAACACCGTTGTCAGACATAGCGTGCTATATGGTGCTCCTCGTCATCGAAGGTCCGCCCTGCCCTTCAATCCTAAACCTTGCCCCATTGCGAAGGGCTGGGGCAGAGTTGCTATGTTGGGCGTCTGTAATTCAGTATGCCTGAAGCGGGGACGCCATGCCTTGAAATGCTGTTAATCTCCACTTGTAGCCATTTTTATGTCGTTATTGAGTGAGATTCAACCCTTAAAACAGTTTGGACGAAAGGCATTTGTTTAAGGTCCAGAGTGTTTTGTTATCAGGTGGCGATATAATGGCAAACATTCAACCTACCCCTACTGCGTTTACAGTACAGGCCAGTAGATACGTACATCTGTAACCCGACAAAACGTAGGTTTCCCTTAACATTAAACTACTATGATTAAAAAACTGCGTGACATTAGTTGCAAAACGTACAGAAAACCACACAGGTTTGTAAAGTGGCCAGTGAATGCGTGAGACCGTGTATGACGCATTCTGCAAACAACAGTGGACATTGGTGTGAACCACAAACAGCAGTGGACATTGGTGTGAACCACTAACAGCAGTGGACATTGGTGTGAACCACAAACAGTGGATATTGGTGGGAACCACAAACAGTAGTGGACATTGGTGTGAACCACTAACAGTAACGGACATTGGTGTGAACCACAAACAACAGTGGGCATTGGTGTGAACCACTAACAGTAGCGGACATTGGTGTGCACTGGAAACAGCAGTGGGCATTGGTGTGAACCACTAACAGTAGCGGACATTGGTGTGAACCACTAACAGCAGTGGACATTGGTGTGAACCACTAACAGTAGCGGACATTGGTGTGAACCACAAACAAACGTCACATGCCAAATGGATTAAATCCACCCCTAGTACGTTGAGAGTGGTGTTGAGGTGGTTGTTGTCGATTACGGAAGGATATCCCATACTTGTTCTATAGTGGACGAGTACGGACTGAGTGCTTGCTGTGGTGAGGACGTCGTGTTATTCTGTTTGGTGGTACTCAGAATTGAAACACAAAACGAAGTCCTTGTCGGCGCTAATGGCATCAGTAGTAGTACTACTCCCCAATGACACGTCAGTGATTAAACATATGCATGTACAGCTCTTCTAATAGTCACAGTGATGACGCTACACCCATTGCAGAGCCACCCCTAAAATGATCGTTCTGACGAATATTAATGCCAAGAAAACGTCCATTCCATCTATGTCATGAAGGAAGTCCAAAGTAAACCCTGATTCATTTGACGTTTGGCCAACGACCAGAGATGGTGCCCTGCCGTTCTTATAGTCAAGTCAATTTTTTCAGAAATGTGGATTTTAAGGATGCACGATAAGAGCAAGCAAACCGTATATTCTGGGCTAGTTTTTCGTGCTGAATACTAATCTGGTGTTTGCTAAGCTCATAATTGTCTAATTTGGTCACAAATCGGGGTCAAAGGTCAATAAGTGCATTTTTTTCTTCAAAACGTGTTCTATTTACCATTCTCTGTCCACACAATGACTTCATTTTACAATATGCAGATTAATAATGTTGACACAGGAGTTCACAATGTTGGATTTCAAAGAAATGCTGAAGGAGAAAAATTGTGTTTTAACAAATGTCTCCCTTACAGAGCCATTTTTTCAGTTTTACGTGGAGAGCTACATTCTCCAGGCACTTGTGCTGAAGAAATGCAAAGCAAGGCGAGTCGTTTCATTTTTTGACATAATTATATTGCAAGAAAACTGTTTAGATCACAAAATATGCATATTAAGTCTATAGTTAGTTCAAAGGGCAATGAGTGCGACAGGATGCGATCGGCGTTTTTATATGTAAACTCATTGCATGAATACAAGCAGTTTCATTAGACATACATGAAGCAGCGTGGCATTCGTGTGACATACATGTTAAACTTTATCTTGATAACTTAAAGGATATGGTTCATAAAGAATATAACACCGTATCGATAAAGCAGTGTCGTCATGTGCCTCTATACTGTAGCTTTGATTGTGAGTGAATTCAGTGCGGAATTGTTTTGAAGATGCTCATGTTGCAGTCTGGACAAGTGCTGATTTGCACATCTCAGAGTACGCGCAGGCTAGTTCAGAATTGTGACTTCAATCAGTGGAATAACGTGTACAACAACGACAGTGTCGTCTGCTGATAATAAATTCAAATGACAGTTTACATGAACTACTAACCTGGTTTTCCATACTGAGTTTGTGTACTTTGAGACATATAAGTTTGGAAGGACATGACAGTCGTCATTGTGTTCACGCCAAGCGCCAATATAGATTTCTGAATTCTGCTCTGAAGGTTGTATTTGACACATTTGCCAGAAGCTGTTCATAAAAAAACCCCAATTGTTTGTCAGTATAGTCCACCCGAATATTAAATAGTCGTGTGGCGAGGGCAATACTGTAACGTCTACAAAGCATGACCTAGTCTGAAGCATTACAATTGATCCATTTCATTGAAATTACTTCCTCTCCACGTGTGTAAAGTGAAACATACATCAAGGTCCCTGAGCAGTAGCATTAGTTTCCAGGGAGAAGTTACTCTTACCATGTATAATTTAGTTTTGAAGCATACACACATCAAAAGCCTCCAAACTGACAAGACGTATTCTGGGACTACATGATCCCCACACCACATTTGATTCATATCAATTCAGCATCATTAATCATTGTACTCGCAAATGGTACAGTGAATGCAACCACTCGTTCCTAAACGCGTGGTAACTTGTCAGCCATGGCCAGTAGTTTACCGCTACTCTCTCATAGCTGCATAGACATAACCCAGCTACGACAATGTCAACACGCCGTCGTTTGAAATCTCGGTTCAAATGACGTTTTCTGGACCTATGTCAAATCACGTACCAGAATACGATTAGGAAAGACTTGTATATGTATTTATATACTCGGCTAACATTATGTTACTCGTGGACACACTACGACAATGTATTAGCGGCATATCTCAGGTCTACCGGACTATATTATCGGGATGAAGAGGCTGGGTCTCCAGGATTTCATCTGGACAGTTAAGCATCAGCAGGCGCTCACATTTCAGGTGTAGGTTTATCTCCATACAATAACGTTGAACCTCTTATATACATACTTCAGGAAACAAAATTAATCAGTTGTAGTGACCTTATCGCGTAGACAATTTCATTAACAATAGGACTGTTGGCTGTGAAAGAGAACAAGTATATTTTCAATCCTATCTACTTTGTTTCCATTTCCGTAGACAGAGAGAAGATCTTATTTGCTTCTCACTTACAGACGACATGAAATACTCTGCAGTAAAAAAATGTACTTTGTTTTAGACCAAGCGCGGACAGGTAATGACAGGTGAAATATAGACACACGCTGGGTACACATCGTGTACACGTTTTGATGTTTATATAGTTAGCAGCACAAGCATCCAGTGATATTAAGGCGGGTAACATAAAAGGTCAACCCGTCGACGTGGGTGTAATACATTTGGTGACGTGGCTTGTGTTTGTTGTGTTAGAGTTGACAAGACTGGGTACAATTATATTCTACCTGTGGCTTCACACCTGCGCGTTGTAGTACTGGAGTGTGCTCCATTCAGCAGAGCCATTTTAGCATGTGTCACAGCGCCACCTGGACACAGGCCTCACCGCGGCATATACCTCCACGCGGAAGTGATGGGGCGATGCAGATACTACTGCCGTGAATCATGAGCGGCTTATCTAATTACATTGTATATTCTCTATCTATGTGGATGTTTACGTCGGTCGCCATGTTACAGATCTTATCCTAATAGTTATCAATATTTATCATATCTCAGTGTACTTCATCACAACTGAGGTTTCCAGTCTGATGGATGACTGAGCCAGGGCTACAGTTGACACGGAGGATGAGAGCCGTGTATGTTTTAGTCCCTGCAAACGACATAAAAAGAACAAGCCATGAAATCTTTGCCTATTACCAATCTATTTCCGGGCTATTTCCGCGAACACTTTACGAATCGATTGATTTCATTTGTAAATTTCACTTTTACTTGTCCATCGATTGAACAATTGGCTAAACTCAATAAGCAGTGTGTAAAGCTTGGTAAGTGGTGTCGCAGGGAGCCTCTCATTTGCCGCGCAGTGTTGACATGATTGAGGCTATTTACATTCGCTCCAAGTCCACACCAAAGTGGCATATCTGATTGACTGCAAACCCACAACCCGAAAAACGCGTGCTGAAAATCTTGTCATCTTCTCATAAAGGGAGATTACTGGGAACAGTCGTGATTTTTGCGCTGTATGCTTCAGTTATTGAAATATTTGACCTAAATAACTGCCCCGAATGTATGACTACTCAAACCATTAGCCAAGGGGAGTAACTGATGTTGTGAAGTTACTGGGCAGATGACAGGCTTTGATGCCATGACAAAATATGCCAATAGGTATAAATGGTGTCCTCCCTTCATTACGGTTCAGGCTGATCATGTTTTCATACCAGTTTGAATATCCCATCATATTAAGGTCAGAACTTTTCCCGTCTACTTAATCCTTGAATCAAATAAAAAATGTTTGTGTTTTTGTCTCAGAAAACTGTAAGCGGCCACTATGGTGATTAGCACAATCTGATGCCTTCTAACCTGAAAAGACAACTCCAGGCTAGCTCTTAACGCTTCTGTAATCGACAAGTGATTTCTGAGATTAATCAGAGGCTGTTTCCCCTGAAAGCAGCCAGCGCATAGTTCCATGGACGTTCACCGTTCACTCAATTCTTTGCCAGAGGTCACCCATTTCTGGCCATTGACCACCAAATGTCTTCAAAAGAATACCCAATGCGGGTTGAACGGAGATTCAGGCACAGACTGTACACATTCCCTTCAATGCATTTTGGAATATCTGGTTGCACAATCACTGACACAATGACAGTGTGGCAGGATATCTACCCTTGAACCATCCATTTCCATAACGTGCAACGTCCCTACGGCACCGTTCAATTATTGCACAGCATATTAATCAATTATAAATATGACCGCACCTTGAAGGCATGTTGATATTCCATTCGTCATCAGAAACAGGTTGTCAGACCGATAGATTTTTGTCATGAAATATGCACATTTTTCGTTTGGAAGGATGAAATCTTAAAGACAGGTGCATAATCCCGGAAATTTACTTCGTTGACGTAATTGCTTCAGATACATTTCAAACAATTCAAATAAAAACTTGACAGGTCAATTCACCTGCCAAACAGACTAGGTTCTGCGATAAACATTATGTGTTTTCAATTTGTGGCTTTATCGAAATGCCTGGAAATTTCATTTGGGACCGACGGCATTATTGTCCATACATTATTAATGTGTAAGTGTTAACTGACGACGGGTAAACTAGCTTTTATTTTTCCGTTCTATTTGTAAATTCGGTTGGCGAGTTCTGACCCCGATCTTTCATAGTGATCCTATGTATGGGATAAACGTTCATTTGGTAGAAGCACAGCAGTTACAGAGATTTATTTTTCGTTTAAAGCCCCACACTGCAATGCATCTGAACAAGACAAAACGGTGGTCGATATTATGAGCACTTTCTAAAGATACATCATGACATCACCACCCCGACCAACCTGACCACCCAACCAGATACGACATGACATCACCACCCTGACGAACCAGGCCACCGAATCAGACACAACATGACATCACCACCCTGACCAACCTGGTCACCCAATCAGATACGACATGACATCACCACCTGACCAAATGGCCATCCAGTCAGATACAACACGACATCACCACCCTGACCATCCAATCAGATACAACATGACATCATCACCCTGACCACCAAATCAGGTCCGACATGACATCACCACCCTGACCAACCTGGCCATCCAGTCAGATACGACATGACATCACCATCCTGGCCATCCAATCAGATACAACATGACATAACCACCCTGACCAACCTGGCCGCCTAATCAGGTACGACATGACATCACTACCCTGACCAACCTGACCCTTAAATCTGGTACGACAGACATCCAGAGCTATTAGAGGCTTATTCCATCCCAGAACACCAACTGAATCGCATATAGAAACAACTCATTATACACGGAAATGTACAGAGCCATTACACGGCAATCTGGTAACTGACAAGACCTTTGCTAGCGGAGCTACCTGAATGGTTGTTTGAGAGAAAACTTTGAGAGGACGCCAGATGTCCTATAGTGAATATGTCGTTTCAGATTTGTTTGAAGTCTGACGGATCATACAGTCCTCATGGTCCCACATTGATTGGGATTGACTGGTTATTGCTTGCTAACTAGAGAAATTGTCTCAGTCACTGGCTGGCCTCATACAGTAGCTCCTATACAGAGTGAATACTGTTGCTGGATGTGTTACGCACTGTTCACCCAGTGATTCACGACCTTGTATCGGTGTGGAGCATTACGCTCTCACAACAACCTCATCTAGAACTAGTGTGTATTCCTTGTACACTTGGTGAAATAACTACAACAGGTTTATCAGAAAGTTCAAGCAGACAATGATTCAAAATGTTCACATAACAATTGAGAAAAATGTGACCGTGTGAAAATAATATTGCAAGTTAAATGAGTTTGTATTCACCCTTGCGGAATTTGACTCGAAAGAAGAACAACATCGTATGTGCTGAAATCAGGTATTTTACAAATATTGTGTGGTCGGTTTTATTGCACTTGTGTCCTGACTGTGTGAGCGGTTATCTTTCTTTCTTGTTAATGTCATGTCAACAGTTACATTTCCCCTTAGGCTTTATAAATAGTGTTGGAGGAAACGTATGCGTGTATATATATATTTCCCCAGTGCCCTTACACTACAACTATGAACGCTTACCGACTATGCTTATCGTAAGGGGCGACAAACGGGATAGGGTGGTCAGGCTCGCTGACTTGGTTGACACATGTCATCGGTTCCGCATTGCACTGACCGATGTTCATGTTGTTGATCACTGGATTCTCTCTCCAGCCTGATTTTTTACAGACCGCCGCCCTATAGCTGGAATATTGCTGAGTGCGGCGTAAAACTAAACCCACTCACTCACGCATTTAACGCTTACATTTCAATTTTTGTCCGTGCAACGTTTTTTTTTTATTTATTATGTGTCATTAGATATTTTCCTCTCTATGTGGAGAGTGAATATATTTCCTTTTCATCCTTACAAAGGCTTTGCTGAAGCGGAAATTGGAAGAAAATCAAAGCGCCTTAGAGCAGCAGAACCTGATATTGGCGCTATACACCCGTATTATAATCATTAAGTGTGAATGATTCATTCATGTATATATATGAAGTTCCAAAATTTACATAAGCCCTGTAGCTTTTGTCATTTATGTTGAGTATGTACAAATGGTAGTTTAAAGGTCAGAACTCCAGAATGCTCTTAATTGTTTCACAAAACTAAGACATTTCTTCCTGTAAGCTGAAGAATCTCTATCCTATAATGGAGCGATGATGATATTTATAAATAATATATCGTTTGGGATTTCTACAAAATCAGCAAATGCGTTCACATAATATAATTTCCCAACACGTTTGACGTGTGTGTTCAATGAAACCTGTTTTTCTTCTTTGATCTGGATCGATCGTTCTCTGGCGTCATATATTTCTACATCAACACTATCGGTGTACATGTCCACTATCAGACAACAAAGTCTTTTGCAATGCTTGTATCAGAGTCCATAGGTCTTTGCACAAACAATCTCTGAAACTACCCTCCGAGTGTGTCAATATACGCGCCAAGCAAGTCATATCATTTTCAGTTGAATAGAAGAGTTGATCCACTCTGCATTCTCCGCTTTATCTGGCTGGAATGTCATCATTTTAGGGTTACATTTCTTATATATAGGGCAGATTACAACAGCCTCTGTCCTGGTGGTCCTAGTCCTGTCGCACCTTCACGCTGAAGATCACACTATAGCTCATAATAACAATATGTATCTTCACAGTACAACAGTATTGATCTTCAGGATATAATAACACTGTCATGAGATATATATTGCATCATAAAATCTTTACTATTAGTAACAGATTATTTTTCTTGACTTCTCCGTCAGCACGACTTCCATAGTGTTATGTCTCCATGCCATTTAATGTCATCTTGTGCTTTGTAAAACGCCTACCCTATTTTATTATTCCATTAAAAATTCTTTTGTCCAAAGAACATAATTCAATCTATTTTCATCATTTTTAACGATTGTGTGGGATTTCATAATGCAGTGTGTCCCTTCGTTTCAAAATCCCTTGTTTTAAATCCATCGTTAGTTTGTACATTTGCCTTCATCGTGTGGCATAAGTGTGGCATAAGTGTGGCATAAGTGTCAGGGGGAAAGCAGTTACTTGGTTGAAAAGGCATATCTCTTGTTCCTTGCCAGATACAACTCAAATCTCTCAAACTGCTCTTCAGTCCACAGAGGTAGTCTGTATTAAGTTGTGCAAAGTAAATGTTCCCTTTTCAGGTAATTACCCCTTTGTGCTTTTGAACTGAACTAATGACTGATTATGTAATAATATTAAAACACAGTTCAAACCACAGGTTGTGGGGTTGATATTGAATGAGACCGACCGATCGGTTGTGTATTGCATGTGACGAATTACTAACACATTGATCACGCCTTACCCTGAATTCATGTTGATAACATCATGTATATTTCACTAGAGTGTCACCATGACTGTAATCAAAAACTCACACAAACCGGATAATCACCAGTCCGTAAGTATCTTTTCCCGCTTAATTATTTAACAATTACGGTGCTCAAGTCAGTTCCTTCACCGTGATTTCTATAGGGACTTGCTCTCTCACAAAGATGTAGCCGCCCAGGTGTTCTCACATTGCTAGGTCCAACTGAAACCCGCCACAGGAGCAATCTGTGCTCCTGTTTTAACGTATAAGTTCTGCTTGTCAAGGACGTCATCAGGCTGATTGGGCTTGTCTCCTTTTAGTAGCACATTTACGTAGTTTATGCTTCTGTCGAAAAGGAAACACGATGATGTGAAAAGATCTCGGCTACCTTCCTATGAACATTTACAGTAGTCTTAATTAAGTTGAGTAAGTGTTATTCTTATATTAGAGAGCTATATAAGAATGAATAACAGAAATGCATTGTCTCCTGACAATATGATGTATCATTATGATATAGTACTTTCTCAGAATATGATGTGTGCTATGATTTCTAGAGGATGTTTCGATGGCAACATTTGACACATGTCGAGCATTACAGTTAAACAAAAGGAACACATACACCAATGTCCACTAAATTGTTTGCTTAAAAGGAGATAGCCCTCATTCAGGACTAAAAAACCTTTAATCCCCTACTGAAACTCACATGAAACTCACATATGTTGTTCACTGTACAAGAGGAAGCTAATCATCAACCACCTTTCCATAATGCACTTGCACAGAGACACAATAACAAGGAAAGGACCACTATATATATGACCATGCACCTAAGGCAATCATCTTAACCCCAGCAAGACGATCACATGAACTAAGCAACACCTTACACAGAACTTAATCAACACAGAGAGGTTACCCAAAATACATGTAACCGCTAGTGTCCTAGTGAGTGAGTGAGTGAGTGAGTGAGTGAGTGAGTGAGTTAATACTTAACGTCACATCGGTAATATTTCAGCCATATCGAGGCGAAACAATTTATGCAATAAAATATGAAAACATTTGAAGAAAAGTAGAACGCTAGTGTCCTAGGCAACACAGGGCTTCCCCATAAATATAAATAATATCAGTAATGCCGCTAAGTATGGTCAAGATGCCTACGTCAGTAATCTGACTGTAACACAGTTCTCAGACAGTGACTGTACGTAGCACCACACGCGACCACATCAGTACCTGGTGGAGACACCTCTCTCACGGATGATATCAGCATCAGAATCTCCAGCCATCCTTCATGGGATGACAATGCAGACATTGAACGGGAGAGTCGTTACCTAGAACTTGGCGTCCAAGATGGTTCCAAAAAAGTTGGACCGGGTTCATGTCGGGATCCCTGTTCTTGCTATGGTAATGTGTTCATGGCGGTTCGGGATCGGGTGGCGTTCCCTCAGAGATAAGCTCACAATCTCCTTCCGAGGGCAATGGTCTACATCAGTCTTGTAGTCTTGGAAGACTCTATTTTCACTGGTGTCCTCGTGCTTCATTTGTTCAGAAAACTGTTGTGTACATACTGTAATTATGTAAATAAAAAGTATGCCTTGGTATCACTGGGGACTTCTCAAACACGTAAAAGTGTAAACCATAGCTTTGGGGTGTGTGAAACGTGTGCTTTACATTAGCATTCTAGCTTATTTCCCCTTGGATTCAGGTGGTGCTTAATTAATGCTCATTCGTGTATGTACAAGTCATCATGATTCTTATTGCTAAATCCTTAGCTGCTTAATCCTCATTAATCCTGAATTGTCACTGTTTTCGAAACATTTAGAGCTAAATAAGACCGACGTGGTTCCAAGACTTCTGTGTGTTCCAGCAACTAACTTCAGCAGTAGATTTGCCGCAGTCTATTACCTCACCTACGCCAGGTTCTGCCTACATGTCTTCCTACTGAAGCGAATTTCAAACAGGGGGAGGTTTTATGTTTATGTCTTTATGTGATAAGTGTTCTTACGGCTCCATCAGCACTTTCCAAGTCCCAGGCCAAGAACGTGCATTGCAAGAGTAATGAGGACACCCACTGCGCATGTCTAAACTGTCGTTGCTGGGGAGATGTCGTCAAAACGCCGCTTCGATATGTTGCAAGTTAAAATACATGATATGTGGAATAAAATGAGACACAGAAAGCGATTTACTTCACCTATAATCGCTGACTATATGATATACATTGATCGTCCTATACATTGTTGAAAATATGCTATACGACATGTTTCCTATTGCACAAAGCTGATGCACAGAGAACATAGGGGGTGACACTAGAAGGTTCACGCGGACTAACTTTTAGCAATCTACATCAACTCACTCCAGTAAATAACGTCTTGAATTTCTCCTCAATAAAATTGTTTCGCGTGACGGAAACGAGCAACTTTTAACACAGGTGAAGAGCAGGTAAAGTTCAGGTAAAGGTTAGCAAATACCGTCATAATCGAAATTAGTAGTCTTTAGACAGGAAGAAGCTAAAACTGTCCTTCCTAGCTGCTATGATAGGAAACACAGAACGGTGCCCTGAAATTAGTTATTCCTCTTGAAAGCACGTTTATGACATATTAGGAGTGACCTGTGAACTGTGTAATACAATGGGCATAACGTAAGACAGAACGATACGGCTAATGTAGTCTTTTCGCAGGTTATTCGCAAGTTATTCTGTACAAAATCAATGGGATTATCCCGTCATCAAAACTCTTAAAAGACTAGACCTGTTTTTCTTCTCAACAAAATCTAGCGATGGCTAAAAAATATACCCGTGCCTCAAACAATTCATAATTAACACTGAGTTGTTCGGTAAGATAAATACGTTGTGCACTGGTCCCTCGGGGCCTATGGATTTATGTAGCCTCGACGGTTGTTTATGTTCCCCTCACTCCTTCAAGGAACACCGAAGTGAACACCTTCATCTTGCATCATAGTTACATGTATTTATTCATTTTGTAGGCGAACACTTTCATCTTGCATCATAGTTACATGTATTTATGCATGCAGTTTGGGGGCGAACGCCTTCCTCTTGCATCATAGTTACATGTATTTATGCATGCAGTTTGGGGGCGAACGCCTTCCTCTTGCATCATAGTTACGTGTATTTATGCATGCAGTTTGGGGGCGAACACCTTCCTCTTGCATCATAGTTACATGTATTTATGCATGCAGTTTGGGGGCGAACGCCTTCCTCTTGCATCATAGTTACATGTATTTATGCATGCAGTTTGGGGGCGAACACCTTCCTCTTGCATCATAGTTACATGTATTTATGCATGCAGTTTGGGGGCGAACACCTTCCTCTTGCATCATAGTTACATGTATTTATGCATGCAGTTTGGGGGCGAACGCCTTCCTCTTGCATCATAGTTACATGTATTTATGCATGCAGTTTGGGGGCGAACACTTTCATATTGCACCATAGTTACTCTTACTTATTCATTCAGTCATGCAGCGTCAAAGGACCTTACTTGCAATACGGATTGTTTGTGCTTATTTTATCACACCGTTTCTCAGTTGTGTCGAGTACACATATACGTTTCAATGATTGTGCTTCATACAAAATCTGGGGGTGACGGCAAATTCTCCATGATGTAATAATAAAAACCGAAACTAGATAGCAGTGTAATACGATCGGAAGCAATGTTCACGTTGTCGCGCATGTGGATTGTCTTGTACATTGTGTCACACCGAGATACCCACATCACGAGGGTTTAATGAAGACTGATGTTCCCATTATAATGGAATGTTGATTTCAAATAGACATCTACAGTCACAGTCAAACTAAATAAGGTGTCAATATTTACAGCAATCAGTCTAGTTTGTTCTGTGTTTGCAAGTGTTATGCAAGACCCCGCCCAGTTTAACTTCTGTAGACATTGTCAATATCACTATTAAGCCGGCGACGGCTTTGTCAATATTACCGTTAACCTGGAAACATTGATCATGAAATAAGTCACAAGCTTTTATCATGGCCATCATGTTCACCGGCAAAATACTGTTGCAAACGTCTCTATAAATCTGATGGAAGGTTGGGTGTGAGTGAGTTAGGTGTGATGGGAGGTTGGATCAGAGTTAGATGTGATGGGAGGCTGGGTGTGAGTGAGTGAATTAGGTGTGATGGGAGGTAAGGTGTGAGTGAGTTAGGTGTGGTGGGAGGTTAAGTGTAAGTGAGTTAGGTTTGATGGGAGGCTGGGTGTGAGTTAGGTGTGATGACACAATGTGTGTGTGTGAGTTAGGTGTGGTGGGAGGGTCGGTGTAAATGAATTAGGCGTTATGGGAGGTTGGGTGTAAGTGAGGAGTGATGGGAGGTTGGATGTAAGTGAGTTAGGTGTGATGACACAATGTGTGTGAGTGGGTTAGGTGTGGTGGATGGTTGGGTGTAAGTGAATAAGGTGTGATGTGAGGTTGGGTGTAAGCTACGTGTGATGACACAATGTGTGTGAGTGAGATGGGTGTGATGGAAGGTTGGGTGTGAGTGAGTTAGGTGTGATGGGAGGTTGGATCAGAGTTAGATGTGATGGGAGGCTGGGTATGAGTGAGTGAATTAGGTGTGATGGGAGGTAAGGTGTGAGTGAATTAGGTGTGGTGGGAGGTTAAGTGTAAGTGAGTTAGGTTTGATGGGAGGCTGGGTGTGAGTTACGTGTGATGACACAATGTGTGTGAGTGAGTTAGATGTGATGAAAGGTTGGGTGTGTGTGAGTAAGGTGTGATGGGAGGCTGGGTGTAAGTGAGTGAATTAGGTGTGGTGGGAGGTTAAGTGTAAGTGAGTTAGGTTTGATGGGAGGTTGGGTGTGAGTTGCGTGTGATGACGCAATGTGCGTGAATGAGTTAGGTGTGGTGGAAGGTTAAATGTAAGTAAATTAGGTGTGATGGGAGGCTGGGTGTGAGTTACATGTGATGACACAATGTGTGTAAGTGAGTTAGGTGTGGTTGAAGGTTTGGTGTGAGTGAATTAGGTGTGATGGGAGGTAGGGTGTGAGTTAGGTGTGATGACACAATGTGTGTGAGTGAGTTAAGTGTGATGGGAGGTAAGGTGTGAGTGAGTTAGGTGTGATGGGAGGTAAGGTGTGAGTGAGTTAGGTATGATGGGAGGTTGGGTTTGAATCACACAATGTGAGTTTGGTGGCAGGTTGGGTGTAAGTGAATTAGGTGTGAGGGGAGGTTGAATGCGAGTGAGTTAGATGTGATGGGAGGCTGGGTGTGAGTTAGGTGTGATGACACAATGTGTGTGAGTGAGTTAGGTGTGATGGGAGGTAAGGTGTGAGTGAGTTAGGTGTGATGGGAGGTAAGGTGTGAGTGAGTTAGGTGTGATGGGAGGTTGGGTTTGAATCACACAATGTGAGTTTGGTGGCAGGTTGGGTGTAAGTGAATTAGGTGTGATGGGAGTTTGAGTGTGAGGTGCCTGTGATAACACAATGTGTGTGAGTGAGGTGTGATGGGAGGTTGGGTATGAGAGTGTTGAGTATGATGGGAGGATGGACAGTGTCACGTACTTCCACACGATCACTTCACGATATTCCTTTTACTCCTTCCGTGAGACTGGGCGTGAGTTACGTGTGATGACACAATGTGTGTGAGGTAGGTGTGGTGTGAGGTTGGGTGTGAGTGAATTAGGTGTGATACCAGGTTGGGTGTGAGTGAATTAGGTGTGACGGGAGGCTGGGGTATGACAATGTTGAGTATGATGGGAGGATGGACAGGAAATGTTGTTCCTTCACTTTCACATACTGCCACGATCACTTCACGACATTCCTTTTACTCTTTCCGGAGAAAGCTTCCTAAAGCAAAGGTAAAGTGTAGTCATCCTTAATCTCTAGTTTCACATGCAGGAGCATGGTGAAGCTGTGCTCAGCGAGGGACAAAGTTGAACGAGATTGGCTCCCGCTACCCCTTGGTAACATCTTAAAGTATTGTTATCATTCGGTGTCTACATATTTGCACCCAAGTCCTCTTGGGGACAGGCTAGAACAGGCAGGGAAATCGTGATTTTCTCATGTGTATATTTACTGTTTGCATTTACTTCCTGTGTTAGCTGCAAGTTTAGTAAGCATTTCAGAGGCAAAGTAACAAGAACTCAGCATGTGATGGAGTTCATGAATGGAAATAAGAACGTGATTACCATGGCACATTCATAATATGTATCCCCCGCGATGCCTTCTCAAACATACATACTGTATTCATGCGGGAAGCATCCTCCATTTAATTTAACCATTGTTTGGTCGTCGTGCAATGGACAAGAACCGGGCAAGTTGAACCATTAAGATTGAAGTGTGTTTTGATGAGACACGAACCAAGGCAATTTCGATGTTCTCCACCGTGAAGTATCCTGTGAACATGACTCCTCACTTTTAATGTAGGAACACTTTCTGATAACGTTTCTAATATTCATGATTGTCCAGAGCAGTTGTATTGGCGTACCTGTCATTATTCAGATTTCTTATATATCTTGACCTGGCAAGTTGTATTCTGAAGAACTGAACACGTTTCAAATGTGCAACATCGGTGCTGAACCAGCTGACGCCCAGCGGAACACTACAGATCTCTGGTTGAGATTAAACCAGACTGACTTGCAAAATTATAATTACCTTCAGAGACAGTGGTCTTTCGATGATGAACTAATCGTTGTATTTGTGGAAGTAATTTAAAATAGGGGACCTCATTAATAACAAGAGGAATTCATTCCCAAATTAGAGAGTTATTTGCAGATACTGATAATTTTATACACTGAAATATTTCTTCATGGATGATGACATCAACTGTGTACGCATTCTGTCAACTGGCCACCGTCTTGTCGCCATACTGGAGACGTAATACCGCGGCTTGGATGAAATAATCGTGCTTCATGGTATAATTCTTACTAACAAAACTTGTATTGCTTTGTTTCAATGTCCTGTCAGATAATTGGAAGTGTTTTAATCTGAAATTTAGAGGGACATTTTAAGACATGGGATTAAAAACTTCTCTTTTTCGGGACGCATGTGATCACGAACAACCTTCAGAAAAGGGATGAAGTTGAAATTTTCTCCTCTACCATGTGGTGACGTCAGGTGAAAAAGTAATTCTGTATTTAGTGCCATCGTATTTTTTCTAGCTTAGTTCATCTTTTTGCTTGTCTGCCAACCCATGCATCATCTGTAAAACACGTTGTTGATTTGTCTACCAATCCATGCACCATCTGTAAAACACGTTGTTGACTTCCCTGCCAATCCATGCACCATCTGTAGAACACGTTCTTGACCTGTCTGACATTCCATGCATCATCTGTAGAACACGTTGTTCACTTGCCTGCCAATCCATGCACTATCTGTAGAACACGTTATTGCATTGTCTGCTATTCCATGCACCATCTGTAGAGCATACTTCTGACTTGTCTGCCATTTTATGTACCATCTGTAAAACACGTTGTTGACCTGTCTGCCGTCCCATGCATCAACTAAAGAACACGATCTTAACTCGCCTGCCAATCCATGCACCATGTGTAGAACACGTTGTTAACTTGGCTCCCATTCCATACACCATCTGTAGAGCGCGCTGAACTCGTAGAACACAAAAACAAAACTGCTGTAGAAACCGTTCATAAATAATCATCTCATAAAGCGTCTGCAAAGTGTTTTACAAAGGGTTTCCTCATACACATGAGCTGTTTGTTAAACGTTATTCTGATACAATCACTGACACGTGAGCTATTTATAAGACATGTTCATGATACATTCACTGACATGTGAGCTATTTATAGGACACGTTCCTGATATACTCACTGACACAAGAGCTATTTATAAGACACGTTCATGATATATTCACTGACACGTGAGCTATTCATAGGACACGTTCATGATATATTCACTGACACGTGAGCTATTTATAAGACACGTTCATGATATATTCACTGACACGTGAGCTATTTATAAGACACGTTCCTGATATATTCACTGACACGTGAGCTATTTATAGGACACGTTCCTGATACATTCACTGACACGTGAGCTATCTATAAGACACGTTCCTGATATATTCACTGACACGTGAGCTATTTATAAGACACGTTCAAGATATATTCACTGACACGTGAGCTATTTATAAGACACGTTCCTGATATATTCACTGACACGTGAGCTATTTATAGGACACGTTCCTGATACATTCACTGACACGTGAGCTATCTATAAGACACGTTCATGATATATTCACTGACACGTGAGCTATTTATAGGACACGTTCCTGATATATTCACTGACACGTGAGCTATTTATAAGACACGTTCAAGATATATTCACTGACACGTGAGCTATTTATAAGACACGTTCCTGATATATTCACTGACACGTGAGCTATTTATAGGACACGTTCCTGATATATTCACTGACACGTGAGCTATTTATAAGACACGTTCATGATATATTCACTGGCACGTGAGCTATTTATAAGACACGTTCCTGATATATTCACTGACATGTAAGCTATTTATAGGACACGTTCCTGATATATTCACTGACACGTGAGCTATTTATAAGACACGTTCAAGATATATTCACTGACACGTAAGCTATTTATAAGACATGTTCCTGATACTTTCACTGACATGTGAACTACGTTCCTGGACACATTTACAATCGATCGCCTAGTGCCCTTTGTTTTGTCCATTCTTCGTCAGTGTCTTTTCTGTGCAGGGTTGTTGACTGCTCATTTTCAACAATTGACGATGCTTTCGTGAAATGACGTGTAATATATATTCCCCACTTTATGCTTCACTTAATCATCGATATCATCACCATCATCAGACGGCCGAACGCCCAACTTAAGCACCTTCAGAAGCATGCACGCACACACACAATTTGATGTTCATAAACACTGTGACGTCAGAGTAACGGATTACAATGACGTCAAAATTAATGGTAAATATAAAGTTCAAATACATGTTTACCGATTCAAAGATGGTGCAACTTGTTTTCAAAAAAGCATAGAGAGTGAATGTTATTTCCATTTCAGTTGTACATTTATTACATAAACCATCTGTAAAAAAAAAACATTTGTATATACATATGTACGGGTGATGTGTTTCCAGAGTGTCATGGTCAGGTTGTATCCTAGATTCGACCCACCACGTCCACTTGCATGATATATGTATCCTGTCCCCGCTCTTCCATTTACGTGTGTGTCATGATGAAAGTAATCCTCTTTTGGCAAATGCGAAGTTTAATGACCTGGACCAGAATACAAAACGAATTCACCATTTGTAACTTACCGCATTTAGGTCATCGTTCTAAAAACTTAAAATGAAATATGATAACATCGAAAAAAGTCGTCCCGAAGATGAATGCGAAAATACCTGATGTGTTACATTAGTTGGGTGACTGGAGACTGAAAACGTAGCTTATCAAACCATCAGCACAACTGTGCACCCGGGGCTAGGCCAGAGCATATCAAAGTCACGTTCTAAATATCAAATTCCGTACGTTGCATATTACTAAGACGGATCATTTGTTTTGACAAAACTATTTTTTGGAAAATTAATGAAAACCTTTCGCCTGGGAGATTTCGAAATATCAGTAGTATTGAAGATGGCAAAATCAAAAGTCGTGATATTCTTGTTAATTACTGCTTTCAGAACGACAGAAAGACGGAAGTCAGTAATGAAAGTCCGTGTAGGTTGCTGGCAGCGCTGGTTTATGTGGAGTATCGGCAAGGTCGTTTGATGAGCATGGATAAGCATGTGGACCGGCCATGTTAATATTTGGATAATACCACAGATAGCAAGTGTCGCACTGATGGCCTATCATACTTTTGTTTGTAGTGTTACTATTCTTAACATGTGGCATTCATATTAGGTTATTGCAACACTCTCTTAGTCACAAGGACTTTGTCTAATCCATACGATATACACAAATACATAGGCACTGACGTCATGTGTCGATATCCTGCGCTGGCCAGTAAATGTTAATGACGCGGGTATAATTAAGAGATAAACATCATGTGTTGGCCAATTTCCGGGTGTTATTGAGTATTTGAAGCACGGGAATGCATTTGGAACCGACGGAGTTGCTCATTTGTGACGTCATTCTAACTTTACGTCACAATATGATTTGAATGACGTCACAACTGTTGATGACACAACAAAACAACAAACAACAACAAAACAATTGTTTACGTGTCAATACGCGGTGAATAGTCTTTCAGTTTCCGGGAATCTAATACCATTTAATCATGTTTTTCAACGAATACGATTACAGAACACAGTAACTTTTGGTTTACAATATACGTTATTCAGTCGTTTATCTCTCAGTATCTTGATAGCCAATGGGTAATTTATATGTGTACATGATACAGTGAGCCTGTGAAATCAGTCATTTCATTAAGTGGCTAAATGAGAGCCATCCATTTCGCGATATGACTAAACATACAGTAAAGTACAGATTCTAGTACTTTATGTGTTGGGACAAATGGCTTTGGGAAGTTATATGGCATTACATATTCACAGTGTTCCGTTAAGGCAGACGAACTGAGAGGTACAGTCCACCTGAGTCAAAATCTCCACAATAAATTGCACTCTAACTTAAAAACAAATAATCGTAAATGACTCAAACTAACGCCAAAGTAAATAGGAAAAACACACCATTTCTGCAGAATTTGGTTATAATAACAACATAACAAAGTTGTTTAACAAACCATCATTATTTTCATTTGTGACATGGGTGTAGCGACAGCTCATGTAACAGCCAGGTAAGCGAGCGGCACGAGCAAATTTGTCACGTGACGGTCTATTCCACTGCTGGAGCGATTGATTCATCTCACACAATGAAGTTTACTGCTGAGGTTAAAAAAGTAATTTACAAGGTCTACGACTTCTTCAAGTCTGAAACTCAGCGGGGCAGACCATTTAGTGCACTTGCCTCTCTGGAACCCAAACAGGACAAGATGTACTTTAAGAAGTTTATCAAGTGCATAAAATAGCCGACATAACTATCACTTGATTACAGATTGACATAACTATCACTTGACTACAGAGTGACATAGTTATCACTGGACTACAGAGCCACTAATTATCACCTGGCTACAGAGTGACATAAGTATCACCTGACTACAGGGTGGCATAACTATCACTTGACTACAGAGTAACTTAACTATCATTTGACTACAGGGTGACATAACCATCGCTTCACTACAGAGTGACTTAACTATCACTTCACTACAGTGTGACATAACCATCCCTTGACTACAGAGTGACTTACTTAACTGTCACTTGACTACAGTGTGACATAACTTTCACTGACTACAGAGTGACTTACTTAACTGTCACTTGACTACAGTGTGACATAACTTTCACTGACTACAGAACGACACGCAAACACACTATCACACCAAAGTCTGGTCGCTGTTACACATTGAGTGGAATGTAGCAGGGTGTGTCTTGCTGGCAATTAGCAAATCGGCTCTTTTTTCCGCTCTGCTTCATAATCAGAGTACATTAATCATTGCCATAATACGATTACACATTTGTAAAATATGAAGCTGTAAATATCACAATGAGAGAATTAGACCGTACTTTAAGTTAAGTAGAGCCAGAGTACCTGGGCCAGCCAATCATCTTCTCCGTATCGGAGCGTTTCGTGACGTTCACAGGCTGGAATTATTCACATAGATCTGATTAGAGCAGCATGAGGATAGAGCAATGTGAGAAAGCACGCAATTACGGACAGAGCTAATGGCGCCTCTACTGGAAACGGAATTATTTCGTATTCCCTTGTCTTGCTAAACGACGCTTGAGAAGTCGAGATGGGAAGGTTTCAACCCCACACAGGTCAAACGTCAAACCTGTTCCAAGCAAAATACCCCGCGAGCGCCTTGTTAGGAGTAAACTTTAAACCCTCAATGCACGACATCCACACATCCAGTCCTGTAAGACGGGGGGACGTTATCGTGGTTTCAGAAGGAGGCCAGTGCATCCCAGGTGCCAGTGATGAGCATTACAAAGATGCTGAGACTATAAAATCTCTGATATTGCGATCATATGATTAAGACTAAAGTTCTTTTCCACAGTTTTGGCCTCTGTAACTGATTAAGGTTACCCCACTCCTGTAATTTTCTCAAATAACTCCCAATTTTACCGTTCTTAAAGGGGCGACTGCGTGATTGGACGTTGACGTGGCTTGTCTAATCTCATGGGATTTCACCTCGTTAATTACATTCGCCTGATTTGCTGCCATTGAGTGGATGATCCAACGTGTTCAAGTGGGGCAGGGGCCTTATTTTCAGCAGCCAAACAGTGACGAAATGGTATGGCTAGTTCCCACATGGATATGCCTGGGAGAACTGTCAATGAAATCTGTTTGATGAAGCGTACACAGAAAACCAGCTTGGTTGTAATAGACGGAATTGCCGCTATGATTTGGCTGACCACAAGTAGTCGAGACTGTCTACGCCGTTCCATAACGAGTAAATTCAGCTACAACACGTCTCAAAAGGATTTAGCTGAGCCGTGTTGTCAGAAGTGAAGGGAGGGCATACTGACTGACAGTTGAAGCGTGGATAAGACGCGTCGTTGTTGATCTACCAGCCCACTCTATCTACATTAAATAGGGGACATCCAAATCTAAGTACAAACCACAGTGACTCCCTTAAATAATACAGTCGCACAGACAAACTCAAAGATTTGCCTTTGCTAATGTTTATTTCGATTTGGCCTTTTTAGAATGCGAGAAATCTATGTTCAAATAATGTACCTGTCGTGAGGTAGGACACGTTTCATTAAATAAATGTCAATACACGCAGCTATAACTACAAAAGCGCGGCGGCCCATACGGTTCGCCCTGTCATCGGCGTTGTAAATATAACCCACTCACAAAAGATGCCGATGTAAGTCTTTAAAAGCTTTCCGTGTGATCATAACATGACAGACTTCTTGAATCTCCCGCACAACGAGAGCTGCTTAGAGAACGTATGTCTCTTACTTAACTTTGGTTTCCCAATTCAACGACTTCGACACCACCTGGTGGGTGTACCCGCCACAGTACTTAAACTGAACGGTTTAATGTCTCAGACGGAGGACCTTCTCTGATCTGGATCTCTTCCGCTTTGACACAGGGTGCACAGTAACAGTGTGAAAAGGGGCCTTGGTATGAAACGCGTGTTAATGTTCGTTTAGATTTATGCCATTTGGAATGTCAGTATTGAGAACCCAATCTCAAAGTAAATGTAATTCGAGATAAAAAAAATCCTCCCAAAACTGAATAACGGGTTCGTGTCTGTTCCCACTCCTCACAACTAAATACCGGTGCGGACATGCTTGTCCCCACTCCTTACAGCTAAATGACATGTTCATGCTTGCCACAACCCCTTACAGCTGAATGGTATGTAAATGCTTTTCCCCTCTCCATACAGCTGAATGACATGTACATGCTTGTAATCAGTCTATACAGCTGAAGGACATGTACAAGCATTTCCCCACTCCTTACAACTGAATGATGTACATGCTTTTTCCCACCCCTTACAACTGAATGATGTACATGCTTTTCCCCACCCCTTACAACTGAATGACATGTAACATGCTTTTCCCCACCCCTTACAACTGAATGACATGTACATGCTTTTCCCCACCCCTTACAACTGAATGATGTACAAGCTTTTCCCCACTCCTTACAACTGAATGATGTACATGCTTTTCCCCACTCCTTACAACTGAATGATGTACATGCTTTTCCCCACCCCTTACAACTGAATGACATGTAACATGCTTTTCCCCACCCCTTACAACTGAATGACATGTACATGCTTTTCCCCACCCCTTACAGCTGAATGGCATGTACATGCTTTTCCCCTCCCCTTACAGCTGAATGGCATGTAGATATTTGTCCCCCACTCCTCACAGATGAATAACATGTTTCTCTCTAGTCTATAAATCTGAATGGCATGTATATATTTCTCTCCAGTCTACACAGCCGAATGTCATGCACATGCTTGTCCCCAGTCTGTACATCTGGATGGTTCTTTTTTCCAAGTAGACGTGCACATCTTTCCACACTTTGATCCAAGCAGATAAGGAACAAGTCCTAAGATCCAAACAATTACAGTGACCACGGAAAAGTGTGTGATGTTTGGTGGCTTTACTTAACCCCAGTCAGTGTCATGATCAAAGCTGATGTTAAAACTGGCTGCATGTCACACTAGAAATATTAGGTGTAATCTCTCATGTGCACTGAATCAAATGTTGTATAAAATTGATTTGATAATGTTTTCGAACAAACTATTCACTAATGTTTAATTTGGAAGTTTAAATCTATTTGATAGAACCTCGTGTTCACTTCCATGAATCAACTGTATGGGTAATTCATGTACGCGTGATTACCTCCTCAAGTATGCGAGTATGAGTGACTTACTCCCTCCGCTTGCAGTCAGTAACCGTAATGGCATGGGTCGATTGTTCTGTGGATCATATAGCCCACGTCTGTTGATATCCCAATTTCGCCCACTGGCTCAGAGACAACATTTGCAACGCAACTCTGTAAGTCAATTCTGTAAGGCAAATGTGGAACAAAAACACAAACCACTTACAAGACACACATTCCATTCACAGTGCGTCTTGGCAATGCATTTTATCACATACATCATGACCAATGGTATTCGAATAAAACTTACAATCAAAATGAATTTTCCAAAACATTTCAACAGAATGCAAAGAGTGAGAACGCATTTAATGTTGACAAAATTTAATTCTTTATATACAATCGATAAGTAGTTTGGATGTACTTCCTACTGATGGTGATTATGCTTGCAACGATTCATCCTGACCGCGATTCGATGCGATTTTCAAAATACTGATAATGGTTACTGAAAATTGAAACTAAGGTGTCAAGTTCGATTTGACTTTCGATGAATCTAACCGAATCGTTGCAGCCAAGTGATGATGATAACAGTGATGTATGGCAATATCCATAATCACAGCAAATGTCTATTGTAACACATCCAAACAGGACAGTAGTTTGCCTGTTTGTACTGAAAAATATCCCAAGAAGAAGAGTAAAATAACACTTTCAGTTTTCTTTTAAATGAATGAAACTATTCTTCGGCAAGCACTCTCAGATTCTGGTATTGACTCCAACTGTTTTCTGTTTCAGATCATTAAAGATGTCTGAGTCTGATGGCGGAGTGCTCCGGGACACTTTCAAAAAAACTTCCCAACTGTCGGATACACACTGGTTCCTTAACAGCCAGTTTGTATCAGCTGTTATATTACTACTCTGTGGGAACGTGTAGCATCGACGTTGTCGATTAAGTCAGACGTTGACTTAATAAACTGTGTATTCCCGTTCTTTCCGTGCAATCCTGTCATTTGTGCTTGCCGGTAAACACCTCCACTCAAGTTGGGTTTGGACCTCAATGTGGGCCCTTGAAAACACCCAGCTAACCATTAGTTAGAATAAATGTATTTCCAGGACATGTGGGCATGGATTATGCATGTGATCAGTCGAGCCTTCCCAGTTAGGTTGAAGTAGAAAACGCTCTTCATCAAAAGATCGGTTGGTTGGCTAACGTAGCACTACATTAATGTTCCAGCTATATGGCGGTGGTCTGTAAATATTGGAGGCTGGACCAGACAATCAAGTGATTAACAGCATGAGTTAGTCACTATAAGGAATAACATCAGACAGTATTTGATTCGAAAGTCAATGTGGACCCTATCTTTTTTCCTTCTGATTTTCTGCACCTATTACGGAAAGAAAACACCCAGGAAAAAAAGTCCCTACACAGCACACGGCACACTCCATAGAAATGCACCATCACGCACGGTCTCCATTGAGCAACGTCATTTCCCCAGTAATGAGTGGCACAAAGCAGCATGCACTTCGATCCATATGGTTGCATCTATGTGTAGCTATCTATGCGAATGTATGTGTACCTATCTACAGTTATGAGTCGCTATCTGTAGTTATGTGTATCTATGTGTAGCTATCTATGCGAATGTATGTGTACCTATCTACAGTTATGAGTCGCTATCTGTAGTTATGTGTATCTATGTGTAGCTATCTATGCGAATGTATGTGTACCTATCTACAGTTATGAGTCGCTATCTGTAGTTATGTGTATCTATGTGTAGCTATCTATGCGAATGTATGTGTACCTATCTACAGTTATGAGTCGCTATCTGTAGTTATGTGTATCTATGTGTAGCTATCTATGCGAATGTATGTGTACCTATCTACAGTTATGAGTCGCTATCTGTAGTTATGTGTATCTATGTGTAGCTATCTATGCGAATGTATGTGTACCTATCTACAGTTATGAGTCGCTATCTGTAGTTATGTGTATCTATGTGTAGCTATCTATGCGAATGTATGTGTACCTATCTACAGTTATGAGTCGCTATCTGTAGTTATGTGTATCTATGTGTAGCTATCTATGCGAATGTATGTGGACCTATCTACAGTTATGAGTCGCTATCTGTAGTTATGTGTATCTATGTGTAGCTATCTATGCGAATGTATGTGGACCTATCTACAGTTATGAGTCGCTATCTGTAGTTATGTGTATCTATGTGTAGCTATCTATGCGAATGTATGTGGACCTATCTACAGTTATGAGTCGCTATCTGTAGTTATGTGTATCTATGTGTAGCTATCTATGCGAATGTATGTGGACCTATCTACAGTTATGAGTCGCTATCTGTAGTTATGTGTATCTATGTGTAGCTATCTATGCGAATGTATGTGGACCTATCTACAGTTATGAGTCGCTATCTGTAGTTATGTGTATCTATGTGTAGCTATCTATGCGAATGTATGTGTACCTATCTACAGTTATGAGTCGCTATCTGTAGTTATGTGTATCTATGTGTAGCTATCTATGCGAATGTATGTGTACCTATCTACAGTTATGAGTCGCTATCTGTAGTTATGTGTATCTATCTATGCGAATGTATGTGTACCTATCTACAGTTATGAGTAGCTATCTGTAGTTATGTGTATCTATGTGTAGCTATCTATGCGAATGTATGTGTACCTATCTACAGTTATGAGTCGCTATCTGTAGTTATGTGTATCTATGTGTAGCTATCTATGCGAATGTATGTGGACCTATCTACAGTTATGAGTCGCTATCTGTAGTTATGTGTATCTATGTGTAGCTATCTATGCGAATGTATGTGTACCTATCTACAGTTATGAGTCGCTATCTGTAGTTATGTGTATCTATGTGTAGCTATCTATGCGAATGTATGTGTACCTATCTACAGTTATGAGTCGCTATCTGTAGTTATGTGTATCTATGTGTAGCTATCTATGCGAATGTATGTGTACCTATCTACAGTTATGAGTCGCTATCTGTAGTTATGTGTATCTATGTGTAGCTATCTATGCGAATGTATGTGGACCTATCTACAGTTATGAGTCGCTATCTGTAGTTATGTGTATCTATGTGTAGCTATCTATGCGAATGTATGTGTACCTATCTACAGTTATGAGTCGCTATCTGTAGTTATGTGTATCTATGTGTAGCTATCTATGCGAATGTATGTGGACCTATCTACAGTTATGAGTCGCTCTCTGTAGTTATGTGTATCTATGTGTAGCTATCTATGCGAATGTATGTGGACCTATCTACAGTTATGAGTCGCTATCTGTAGTTATGTGTATCTATGTGTAGCTATCTATGCGAATGTATGTGTACCTATCTACAGTTATGAGTCGCTATCTGTAGTTATGTGTATCTATGTGTAGCTATCTGCAGTTATGTGTAGCCATCTGCAGTGATGTGTATTAAGTGTAGCTATCTGCAGTTGTGTATTAAGTGTAGCTATCTGCAGTTGTGTATTAAGTGTAGCTATCTGCAGTTGTGTATTAAGTGTAGCTATCTGCAGTTATGTGTATTTATATGCTGCTATCTACAGTTGTATGTGTATTTATATGTAGCTATCTGTAGCTAGACGTAACTAATGGTAGCTGTGCTGCTGTGTAGTTACATGCACCTGTGTTTAGCTATGTGTGTCTATGTGTAGCTATCTGTAGATAGACGTTATTAATGGTAGCTGTGAGCAGCTATGTATGTCATGTACCTACTTGCACCTGTGTTCAGGTGGGTGTGTCTATGTGTAGCTATCTGTAGCTAGACGTAACTAATGGTAGCTATGGGCAACTGTGTTCAGCTATGTCAGTCCATATGTATACATATTCCTAACAGTATCCATATTCCTGTCCCACAGCTAGTTATGCAACATAGATAAAGATTCGTATCTTAGTATGAAACATGTTATTCGTTATCTCCAGAACAGATAGCTGTGGAATGAGGTACTTATGTAGAAGCCTCTGTGTTTCGATACTGCTCTTAACATGGTGTTGTGGGAGGCTAGGCATTCTGGAGACGTTGTAGACAGACGCCAACGTGTGGTGACTGTACGAGCGTATTGTGGTTGAAGTCGGTGTGGAGTGCGTGTGGCGTTTATTCGCTGAACGACTGTGCACAACTGTCTGCAGGAAGTGCAATCTCCACGACATAAGGACCAAGGGTGAGTTGTCTTTGTCATGAGTGAATCAACCAACACACTGAGTTCATGAATTGAGTTTAATAATACAGTCCGCTCTGACGAAACTTGGGCGCTTCTAAAGGACGCCACATTTCTCTCAGCTAATTCTCTCTGCCACTTCTAAATCCCATGTTAACGTGTTAGAAGAAAGCAATTCTTTCAATGCCTCACGAACACCACTCCCCTCGCCAGATGTCGCTATTACCAACACGTCATCAATTGAGTTCAATTCACTCTGGGTTTGCAATAAAGGTCAGCTCCTTGTTTTCATTGTAAACCCTTGTAGTTGTGTCACGGCAAAGCTGACGCTGCATTTTCCCCATTGCAAATGCACATTTAATCACCTTCCTTTAGAATTGCACTGTAAGATTACATTTCGTGCCAAAAGGAAAACATTCTCCAGCCCCATTCAAGGGGCACCAGTGTAGCATCCGCGCGCTTTGAAGGTGATCAAACAATATTGGTTTTCTTACGCGGACTCAGGCCACAACTTCAGCTGACCTTCACTGTAAAATGTTTATGATGGGAATGGAATGGAAGTTCGACTAACACACCTTTACAAATCTGTAATGTGTCCATGACCAATTGACCAATGACCAATGTCCGGAAATTTTGTGACTTGGAAATCATGGTTGCACTTGTGTATCAAAAGCAAATTGCAGGCAACTGATATAGATGACTGTCAGACAATTTGTGACTGTATTCATAGGTATACATACGGACTATCATACGGTGCCATGGTTGTTTTAACGTTTCTGGTGTGAGACTGTACACAGTGTTCATGGTCTCGATTACGACAGTTCGTCGGCCAGATCGAAATAAATGCCTGAAGGTTTCTGATCTGGATATATCAAACATCAACGTGACACATCACAATATAACTGAAATACATATTATGTTAAACAAATACTAATAATATTATATAATATCAAATAATATCTATACACCGACCTACAGGGCACCGTCAAGTACAATCCACCACCATATATAAAAGTACGACCGGAAGGTGCCAATGTCTACTTGTCTCACTCCACTAGCACTCCGACCGCTGTGATGAGGTTTGGGGAGGGCGTGTGTGTGTGTGTGTGCGTGTGCGTGTGTGTGTGTGTGCATAAAGATGACTTCTCTCCAAAAGCCCGGGGTGGAAGCTGATGACAGGAATGCGGAAATACTTCCTTCATACATAACACAAGCAGTGTCTCTGCAGTGAGTAGATAAAGTCATGTCCCTGCACAAGCATATAAAACTGACATGCCATGACTTGTGCAAACAGTAATAAACATTAACTGATAAACTAAAAACAGAGCTTATCGATCGAAATATATGTACAATACTGATGACCCTTTTTTTACTTTCCCGCTGAGCAATATTTTCATTTTGTAGCATGATTACTTGATTTTCTTGTGCAGATCGATGACAATGAAACGGCAACAAACGCATTTCCTACTGCAGTATGATTTCTCAAGGGTCATGTTAGCGTTAGATAAGATTATCAGACAAAATTGCTTCTGTTTCTGTTTGACTGTCACGAAACATTTGATTTACCACTTCAGTCAATATGAAATATTTCTTGGCAATAATCCAGTTTTGTCAATGTAATTATATCCCAATCTTAAAACTAACTATATAGTCTGCTTACGAAATGCCCACGGAAACAACTCACATTAAAGAAAAGAGATTTCACTTAATCACTGTATGTGTATGTCCATGCTCTACGGAGAGCTGCGAATAGCTGCATAGCTTAGGTGTTCCAGAAACTTGGGATCGTAGGTTCAAATCCAGGCTGTTTATGGCACTGCAAGGGCAATAATCGTCGTCATGTGTTTCCCCGTGAAGTAGAAGACCTGCTTCAGTTCTGGCTTTTCTCTCACGTGAGGCTGATACACCATGATAAACACGTTTTACTGTTCAACACGCTCTGTGTCATCGTCTGCAGTGTACATATAAGGCTATTCACACTGTGTGTACGTCACGTATAGACGATAGCAGTATTCAGCTATTCATTCCATGTGCACGTCAGGTACAGATAATATCAGCATTCCGCTATTCTCTCTGTATAACTGTACACAGCCTGTGTAACTGTGAGCAGCGTTCAGTCAACCCTTTCGGGTAGTCACGTTTTAACACCATTAAAATCAGCCCATAATACTTTATGCCAAAAGTCCCGTTTCCTCCTATGGGCTGGTGAAACCTAGTGAAGTTTGGTTATCTCTACCTCAGTCTGTCACTTTACAACTTCAGTGAACCATATAAGGAATGTGGTTAGGCAGAGCCCTGTCTAAACAGCCATGGAATCTGCCCAAATTGTGTTATACCTCAGTCAGGCTGTGCTGTGGTGACTCCTTTGGTTGAAAAGGCTTGAGGGAGGAAAGACCGACCAAGACATCTTCGGATCAACTGATACACTTTCGGGTCATTGTTTCCTTATGTACTGCTAAGTCTTGGTCCCGGAAAAACTGATACATTTCCGGAACACTGTTTCCTTATGTACTGCTAAGTCTAGGTTTTCGATCAACCGATACACGATACACTTCGGGGTCATTGTTTTCCTATGGAACTGGTAAGTCTCGGTCAAGGATCAACTGATACACTTCCGGATCACTGTTTTCCTGTGGAACTGCTAAATCTAGGTGCCGCATCAACTGATACACTTTCAGATCATTGTTTTCATATGTACTGCTAAGTCTAGGTTCTGGGAAATCTGCAAAATAGCCTGACTATGACAGAAAAATCTTCTTTCACTTCATAATCAGGACACTCCATCTCAACAACACAGATTGCTCTCAGTTATAATCTCTTTGGGCACGGTCGGACAGTTGGTTTTCTGTTGAATATATCTCTCGGTTATGCAGAGAAGTGTTCCTGTAGCCATCTGATATTTGGAAAAAAAACAGAGTTGAAGGTTATAGTTCTCTTCCTTGCATGAACTCTTTAGTCCTGGTTCCGCTGCCGGGTCTCCCTTCGTTGTCGGCGCTCCACATAAATGGGTAAATTATGCATGGGAAGATGTCTCCTTCTGCTCTGTATTTCTTTATTGTACTGGGTGTTAATGGGTGCCAACTGTTCATCCAGATGACGACATTGTGAACATCGTCTACTAGCAGTTATTCAGCAGTTATTTCACAAACCTACCCACGGTCCAAAAACTACCCTTTACACACCGATCTACCCACTTCAGATGCTATAGTTCAGCTCTTGTACATTCGTGTGTTAATCAAGTATGAGCACTTGAGTATCTCTTTTCAGCGATATTACACAACTCGCTTATGATCGCTTATGCAAATACCCATGTTACGGTTTGTGAAATTACGTACACACCATCCAATTTTAATGTCTTTTCCAACTAAAACTCACGTTTAATTTGTATTGTGTTGGGATTTCCATTACAACAGCAGGGGAATTTACCTCATGTTTTTAACGAAAACAGTTTCACCGCATGTTACACCAAATACCGCTTTAATTATACATCATCTCGTATTATTCTTTCAGAATATCATATTAATTACACATCACCCCGGGTTATAGTTTCTGAATATCACTTTAATTACACATAACCTCGGGTAATCGTTTCTGAATATCACTTGAATTACACGTAACCTCGGGAAATACCTTCTCAACATTACTTTTAAAAATATCTCGGCGCAGCACCGTTCCATTACGTCCTTATGGCCGACTGTTTAACATCTGCGATGCAACTTTTGAATTTACTCGTTGCCCTAGATGTTCCTTATATTACACACCGTAAGCATCATTCCACAGATGAACAGCTACATTGTTAACATTGATTTCCAATGATTAGCAAGCACACATTTCACATGAGATTAGAGCATCGGTACAGTCATTTTTTACGGTCGCATTGTCGCCTTATCATAAACGTGTTAAAATAGCAATGCCATAATGCGTTTTATTGTCGCGCCGTTTTGTCACTACCGCTATCTGTGAATATACATTTTTACTCGCTGTTATTTCCATTACTGCACTCCTGTTGGATGACAGAGCGTTGGATGACGCTCTGTCACTGGCTATTCGACTATTAAATGATACTACTACTACTACTACTAGTGAATATACTTCGTTTACACCATGCCATCATGTACTATATCTGAAAATATTTATCCCGCAAGTGATGTTGACAGTCTGTACACTACTGTAACACGTCGATACCATCACTAAATATATTTTATTGCACCTTTCTATTAAAAGCAATGAATACTACAGTTGCAGAATGTTTTATCACTGAAATCACTTCAGAGTACCCTTCTACTTCTATCCTTGTTTTCACTGTATTTGCTACGTTTTTCATGTACTGCTATAGACTCCCATGAATAGAGTTACTCATACAGATAATGTGTGCTAGCACTGCCTAGACGGGCGGATGGAGAATCAACTTAAGCGGAGATCCAAGTGCCCCCACATCACTAATTATGTCTCTCTAGTTCATGAAACATTAAGGTTCCTCAAACAAAAGCCACTTAATCATTGTCTCTACTACATTCCTTGCACGCATATTTCTAGCGGACAAAATTGCTTCTATGATGTCCAAATGACATTTCTCAAGTCATGGTATTTTTGTGTCTGCTGGTTCGACACCACCAGCTGATGAAGGAACGGTGACAGTTTAACTTGTGTGCCTTGCACGGCAAACTACTTGAACCGGAGACATAATCCAATTGAACAAGATAACGACTGGATAACAAACTTGCCTCGGACGCGGAATTCAATTGTGTTATCTTGACAACACAAAGTTATAAACCTATCTAATTATTTTGACAAAATCGATCGATTACTCGAACATCATCCTATCGGATGCGCTCTGTGTGGTTGAAATGAGCCTGACGTAAAGTAACAATCAGCTAATTGTGTTGGTTGTACTGGAACACAGTGGTGCTCCGGACTACGCCAGTACGGAATTCCTAAACCCTTATGTAACTTGAAAAGGTGTAATTTCATTCTTACAAATTATATTTCACAAGCGCCTAGTTGTGAGAAGTCTCTGGGGCATCAATAGTGACATTTGCCGTGTCGGGTTGACGGTCAGTCGCGGCGGCTTGCACAAGCGTGGGGCTTTGTCTCCCCTATTGGATTAGTGTATTCCACTGCAGACCCAGTATCACCAGCAACATCAATGCCAAAAGGTGGCTTTGTGATGAAAGATGGCGGTTATACAATGTTCACACATAGCGCTAATGGTGAATCCCTCTTTGTACAGTTAGACCCTTTAAGCGAGTAGCCCAGTGGTTTAAGGCTGCAAGGTTTTTTTCATAGCTGTCAGGTTTCGCTCCAATGATGATCCTGATCTGTCACCGCCATACATTTGTTCATGGAACTTATCACCTTCCTTTCGCATTTCAAAATACAATCTAGATCCAGCATCAGCAGTGCAGGGTATTGTTGGCACACGTGGTTTCTGCTAATTTCATATTGCCTGAAAATGTGTTGCTTGAGCTATCTACAGTCGATCGATGTTCTAAACATAAAGACAAAGTTGCACGTATAAAGAAATGTAAGCACTTTAAGGACTCAATGGTACCTTGATAGACTTAAATTAAAAACGAGCTTGTTCAGCTGCACCATTCTGCTATGACGTAACGATGTCGTTTTGTTTTTCATTTGGAATTTCGTTGATATACACCACGTGTAAAATATGTATTTATAAGGGAAAGCTACGAGTAGGTGCGGTCTCGAGGGATTTGAATCCATGCAAACAAACGGCACAGAACAGGTTCTGGCAAACGACCAAGGAATTGAAGTTTGCATTTATTAACGCTGAGCACAGTCCTAGATTTGAAATTATGTGGAGAAAATCGCTTTTCTAGACCCTGTACACGGCGATCAAGGTTTGCTGGAATTGATGTATTCCCTTGGTAACGGTTTTACACAATGTTTGATGAGTGAACTGTTATCGGCTCATACAAACGCCACTTTGTTTTACTGACACACCATGTGAATATTGTGAGTGAGTAAATGGCAGCAATTTAACAGTAACATTAAAGTGGTATGTAAATATGTTAGCACAGCACAGATCTCAACTGAATACACTCTCACAAAATGTCAGGTCACACTATGGGAACAACCTAACCGTTTCAGTCTGCGCTCACTAACCTGCAACACATGTTGTAAAATATAAAACTTAGAAACCCTTGTATGCATGGCAAACAGACCTACTGGGAAAAGTAATGCATAATCATAATCAAGATTGCTAAGTACAGTTGCGGAACTGTGACGGTAGCTTCACAGAGTATCGTCTTTGTTCAAAAGTGTATTAGATATAGACATAAAACTCCACTACATGTATACCAAAACATCATAAATATTGTATTGTTCTTTTTCTGGACACGTGGAACAGTCATTAGTAATCTACATGTTTACATATGTTTGATCTTTGGTTCTATGTCTACAAAGAATAGCATTATCTATTCTTAGATGGCCATTGTATTGGCTTCTTGATAACACAAACAATTAGTTTGGATCAGGTGCCAGTGTCTGTTCAAGAATGAACTGAAGTAGTAAAAGTGATAGTATCTGTACCGGAATGCTTACGCAGAAGGCATAGATCAGTCACTTACATACAAATAGTTTGTATTAATTTTAAAACCTTACTAATCCTCTACAACACATTGTTGACGCAGCTTGTCGAACTGTTATAGAATGAATAAGCTGCAACACATAGCTGGGCACATAACTAGCATATGTCATTTATTATGGTTGCACTTCACAGCATGCACCACAACCTGTTAGTATGCTCCACACAACCCGAAGGCTTTTACACAAACGTAACCAAGTTATATGATGAAAATGCAGTATCTGGAAAGGTGGTGTGGGTATATCATTAGCAGGTTGTGGAGATTCGTAAATGTTAAAAAACTGCAGAATAACAAGTGACCGAGTAGCTCGTCACCCTGAATGACACTTCGTCGATATGAGCAGGACTAATGTCTGAAAGACTAAATATTGCGGAGTTAAAAATGCTCCTTTCAAACCAATTGGTAAAGAACATCGTTCAACTCAACCAGTCACCTGAGAAACCCATCAGTTTAGGAAGGGCCACGCTACTCTTCAATGCAATAACTATGATGTTACTCTGACATTAGCAGAGTAAGAGCAAGGACGGAAGTGCAGTCACCAATGGTCATTGAAACGTACATTGAAATAGAAAACCTGTTTGGTCACTGGTACTGGATTGAAGAATGAGAAATAATATCTTAACAAGGAATGTTGTTATAAATATCTGATACTTGGCGAGAACATATTTCTGGCTTATCTTGATTTATTATTACAGCGAGGAAACAGGATAAAGTGTCTTCAGCACATCACGCTTGAAAATTAAATGCGACAAATGGGATTGGGTGACAGGGCTTGATTCATGTTATCGTGATGATAGTTTGAATACTGCTGACTGCGGCGCTAAACAACGAACAACAATATACTCAGTCCAGATGTATCGTGCAGCATCATTATCAAATGTTTATTCTATTCGGTGTAACTCTATTAGACAGTCAGCCGTCACATGCAGACTAATCTGGGGTGTTTTTGGAGTCACAAATCCCGTATAAAGTGCACAAGAAGTATACACATACACCCATCCTGTGAATGATATTATACACAAATATAATAAATACTAACGACAAACTAATCTCTTCGTGTGATACGACGCCGTGTGCTTGCAGCAGTTATAGGTTATTCCATCAGCATACATAACAGTTTGTACAAGCACAGAGATCTTTCCGGAGCCGTTTAGCAAATAATGCCTTTAACTTTCCTCGGCAAACTGATGACATTAATGTTTAGAAAATAATCGTTTAAGATATCACTGCATGTATATATTTCATGACAGAAAAAGAGTGAATATACATGCTTGGTTTAGGTTTTCATTGAGGTGTTTTAGAGGAAAGCCTGGAGTGGTGGGTATAACCACATATTCATGGGAGCTCAACTGTTCTCCGTAAACCATGCACTTCCAACTATTGCTGTGCTATTGCTTGAAGTGTACGCTTTGCAGTCAACAGCATTATGAATTTAGTTTTATCACGCTCTTACAGGATCGGGTCATCAGGCAGGCTGACGAGGTTGATAGATGTCATAGTATCCCAATCGTGTAATGAGGCACATGATGCGCATCACTGACCATAGAGTCAGTTCTTGATACACCAGCCACACTTCAATAATTAGACAGGAGTTATTTGTTTGCTTGTTGGTGCTGACTTTAATAAAATTAGACATTAAGGTCAGTTTTTACCTCTAAAATGGATTAGTAATAATGGCTTCACATAATGTATTCATACAAAAACTTGTAGACAACAGGACGAATTCAGTGTTACTGACAGTGGAACAACGCTACACAAACCACATCCCATATATTTCCATAAACGTAAACAAAGGATATATCTACATTGTTACTGGGCGTTGACTGTGTAACGTGACAAATAGTCACAGATCTTACCACAGTCATCCACGTGGACGCTAAAGCTACACAGGATTGTTAAACAGTCGAGCAAAGACTGGGATAACGATTACTGGGAACCTACATGTATCAGATTCATCGCCCCAATAATAAAGGACTGTCATCGGTTTTTAATAACTGTTGTCATACGACAGATATATGTATCTATGTTGGTTGATTTCAGTGAATCAAAAATTCATTTGTTGAAACCATAGGCATATTCCTCCTCGCAAGCCGCCCGTTTTCTCGCAGTCATGGAATGATTGGATGCAGAATCACAAGTGCGAGATACGAAAGAAAACATTTATCTCAACTGAAGTAATTGTATGGAAGTGATAAAGCTGTCACATATCTAGTCTTCTTAGGAGGCAGGTCTCTGCGTAAATCGAGTGTCCGACCGGCTATTAATCCAATTCTGAAGAGACAAGAAGAGGGTTTGAGGCCGGCAGTATGACCAGCTACAAATCCATGACTTACACTGGCGTTGGGTGAAATGAGCTTAAATGATGTCAAATTGATTAGAGTGAGCACATCAAGGTTACTAAGTCTCTTTGATACAAGGAATGGCCACTCACAAGTCTTTTTCCAGTAAATGAGATTACATCTGTAAGCTTTATATTAATCACACAAAGATGCTGCAATCCGCTTTTCTGGTCATTGTTGATGTTGGTGGAATTGTCGCTTGAACAGTTCCAATCAGTCGTGCTATTAATTTTGCCTTAGATGTTATAACTAACTGCATTCAGCTTCAAGCTGTCAGGTGTGTAATTGCAACAACGTGACTTGTGACTTTTTACAGGCCATAGGCTCCTCAGCAAGGATTTGTTCCATCAATATCAGTCTTTAACTCTGTCAGTCAGAACAAGGAAACAGATGAGGAGCTGCAGGCCGTCAATCTCATAATCACTTATGACAAGATACGCCAGTTAGGTAATAGAAACACTTGTCATATGCCCTGCACATGCCTATCCTTGTATTCACAGATGCAATGATAATCTGTTATGATTGAGATCTCAAGTAGCAGCCATGGGGCTTGTTGTTATACACAAGAGAATTTGGTGTTATACATCTGTTGATAAATGATGCATTAAAAATTCTTTTTAATTGCTTTTCTGTTGCAGATAACACATACAATGCAGTCAATGTCACCACAGCATAAAATGAATCATATATCATTTGATATTTTTCCCTTTCTTCCACTGGAGAATGTATCCACCAAAAATGTTCTTCAAGTGTTGCACCCATGTTGGTAAGAAAACTCAGGTCTTTGGTCAAAGCCAACACTTAAACTACTTCAATACCCAAACCTCCAAGATGCAGGAATAAAAAAAATATTTGCAATAAAGTGTTGTCAGTGTTTGGAAAGAGAACAAAAGAACACAGGCTGTGGTGTTCATACCGACAGATAATTCAAAATTATTACTAACTGGAAGATACTGCAGTATAACATTTTTACATCAATATTCCACTAGTGTAATACCACTAGACTTAACCTCATAATGGTTTACATTTATGATGTCACAATGCTTATACCTCTGTCACAATGGTATTAGTAGACCAGCTTGTCTAGCAAAAAGCTCATTCATTAAACTGATAGTATTCAGTTTCTATCAATTTATGTCATAAGTAATTAAGTAATAAATAAATACTAAACTTGCTTGTGTAAAATACCATTTTCATTATACTCATGAAAGATTTGTACCAGACTTGTTTCATACTAAATCATTAAGGTCCTTTAGTATCCTCTTAGTATTTTGGTTGAGTTGTCTACAGAACATAAATAAAAGAATGAAAAAAAGGTTTCACACCGCTTCATATCAGTCCATGTTATATCTCCGCACTGAGATACTATTTACTGCCACATTTACAGTGAACTGTAATACACCTGAAGAAAATCTGTACCCACCAAGCAAGGACAGTTAAGTGTGTGTCTAATGTGGCTTGGTCCTTGTAAGAGGACTGTATCATCTGACTGTAGTGTTAGCCAAACATCATTCAAGAACACATATTAGTAAAGCATCACCACTCCTACTAAAGGTGTATTTCAGATGCTATATATTCTATTTAAGTAATGCTATCAACAAAGGTCAAAGATAAATGGTGATGAAGGTGCCTACATACTTATCTATATATGGTTTCAGTTTCAATACCTTATATAATGTATCTAAATGCCATCAAATCTGAACCTTATGAAACTGCTTTGTGTCTCAATGCCCATTCCTTTAGTTTCAGTCTAAGTAAACCTAGTCTCAGTATTATCCATAACACTCCTGCACTAAATCTGACAACCCTAGTAGGAGGTCGTGCCAGGTAACTTTTGAGTGACCTATGACTGTCCAATTAAACATGAGATGGCTGAATGCCTGTAACCAATCAGACAACAGCTCCTGTTTAGGGTTTGACGAGACTTACAAAATTCCCCAGTCACTGACCGAAGAAAATCCAAATAAAACAGATACATGATTGGTAGTATGTTTTCTGATGACATGGTTACAATTAGCCAATATTTTCACAAACTGACATCCTTGAACATTGACAAAAATGTTATTTTCAGCAACTGTTTACTCACTGTTGACAGTGTAATAGTGTGTTCCATGTGCATCACCTGGAAGCAATCATATGGAAAATAGAATATGGAACTGTTCCATTAACGTTTAGAGGTAAAAGTTCAAAGGGCATATGCAAATGTCCAGTTTCGCGATTTGGTAGGCTGTGTTCTGATTGGTGAATCTCAAAGCTACCTGACACGACCTCCCTCTACAGTTTATTAGACTCAGTAGAAGATTGTAACCAATAAAACTGAGACTAAGTTTACTTAGACTGCCTTTAGTGTCTTTGCACAGATTATATTGTTTATGCTATATAAATGAACACAACATCTTAACATAAGAAATTACAATCAGGGAAATATCATTCCAGCTCAGTAAGGAAAGTTGTGAAGGGTTTCTTCAGACAATGCTGTCTCTTTTTCTGTTGTTGTTGCTGATGCTGCATGCTGTGTACTGTGTGGGTGGCAGGTGATTCAGGAGAGGAAGAGGCTACTGTTGTCACTCCATGTACCTTGTTGACAGATGGGCCGTGGTAATGGAAGGTTTCCTGCACAGATATTTTAAGAGGCTGTTTATGTACAACAATAATAGTTCTACTAGAACTGTGTGAACTGCTTGAAATGATTATTCAATGGTTTATCTATCTCCCAAATCATACAAGACAAGATTCAGCCACTGGGCTGTAGCTCACAGGAATATCACTTAAACATTTACTTCCAAATTACATTTTAAACTACAATAATACAACCATAACCAAACCTCACAGATGCACTGTACAGTGAATTACATAGTTATATTAGAACATGTCTTAGTAATGAACAAACATACCAAACCATGCAATGCTTCCATACAACACTGTAAGTCATGATCAAATGCATGGCTAATGCTCATTATAAACCAAGAGTGACGTCACGCTATTCTTTTTATGGGACACTTTTTCTTGTAATATTCCGCAAATCTGATACAATCTCAATTCCCCAGGCAATTACCTAAATAATGTCCATTTGCCCTGGGCATTATCTTAATAATGTACCTCTTCCCCGGAATTTCGAATTATTACTTGTTTTGAAGATTGATATGACTTTCTCTTGCCATCACTGAATATGACCTTTGCTTACTAGCTTTGCGGTTTATCCACTTGGCTACAAAAGAAGTTGTGAAGAATGTTTCTCGGTACGAACCCCAGTTAATCCCAGTTAATTTCATAGGTGAATACCAAATATTGAAATTATATCTAAGGTATATCTTCAGGCGGTTCAAAAGTTGAATATAACATGCCCCGTGGTCATTATTATATCCTACACAGATAGCACCCATGCTGCAATCAAACTTCTGCAGCTACAGAGGCATCACTACTCATTTCTGTGATCTTCAAAGATAACTGGTGCCTTGCAGTTCCAAGACATCTGCACCTGCATGTACAGGGCTATGTCAGGATCAAAGGCAAAAGCAGAATAGCTATGAAAATGTATTTCAGTCATTCACCGGGTGACATTCACTATTACCTATATGCTATATATTACCATGACTAAAACCACCAACAAAATAAAGCATGTTGAAGTTTGTTCTGCTTGATATAAAAAGAACATTATTATGTCCAGTTAACATTCACAAAAGAATCATCTTGATTCCTCAATCTGAGTGTGGTATGGCAGTTACTGAATTGTAAGAAAGTTTGTACAGCATTGTCAACAATGTCTGTAGATGATCGCAGCGGTCACTGTTGAAAGAAACTATTAATCACTATCTACTCCCTTTCTAAACGCTATGATCAAATTTTATTGTAATCCATTGACTCCACTGAAATGTAACAAATCCCAGAGGAATATCAGAGATGAACACTTGGCTTCTGAGATAAAAGAGATGTAAAATTTCCTAGAATACTGAATTTTTTTTAAAAAACATAAATAAACAGTAGTTTGATTACCCGGTAACAACTTTAAGCAACATTGTGGCAGTATCTATAAAAAAAATTTTAAATATGAAATTTAATTTATTAATTCACTCAATTTTTTAGATAAACAAATCTGAATCCCAGTGTATTACACATGATTGTTTCACATCCCTGTGGGCCTTCTGCTTGGTAAAGCTTTGTACTGATTCAACAGTTTTCCTGCCTGTTAAAACAAACTGTTGTTGCTGTCTAAATGCCATGAATAAATCAGAGGCTTTTCACTGTGCAAGCCTTATTGTTAATATTTAGTAACATCCCTTGTGCTCGTTACTACACTGCTCAGAAACTGATGGATGAAAAGAACCGGCAAAAAATTTGGTTCCAACCATTTCACAATGACATTATGATCATTAAAACATTGCCAAATCCGGCACCTGTCTTTTCCGTATTCCAGCATGACTTTCCAACAAGGAATTTTAACAGTAATTAACACTGTCTATACTGGCATGGGTATGAGCAGTCCAGTCTGGGAGTGAGTTCAGTCTTAAACCACTTTAAGCAAAACTATTTAAGCAAAAACATGGTATAACACTCAAATCATGAGTTTATCTTAAATTACATAGATTACCCCCCAACAGTGTTACTTTTTCCCCAATTTATTGCTTTGATATCTAGGCACCTTGACTCTTCCATTTGGAGAGACCACATTTTTTTCAAACAAATTCTTGTTCTATACACAGTAACCTTTTCATTCAACACGGGGTGTCACAGTGGTACAAAACATTTTTAACAACAATTTACAGTGTCTCTACACCTACTACAGTCCCATCCATTGTTAGACAGTATGATCTGACAACATTTCACAAATCACATGTTTTCTCTGTAATTCTGAATAAGAATTAATACTTTCTCAAACTCGAGAGCGCTTTTACCTTCATCTAATGAGACTGAACCAAACACAGCACAACAATGGAGCCATTACCAAGATTATCAGAAAACATCCGGTGACGTCAAAAACAACACTGCCACGAGACCTTTCTCTATATAAAGGCACACACACTCATGGTATCTTTGTCTGATGAGTACTCACTCATACGAAACACGTAACAAAATACACTTCACGCCAATCTTGCCCTGTGTAGTCTCCTTACTACTGTCCATAAATATTCCCAAGATAAAAACACTGTCAGTGTAACAAAATGTCACCCACCTCGATGTGGAACTTTTTCAATCATAAACCTAAAACTGCAAATTTACATTTTGCGAAGACAAACAATTTACTATCAAAACCAACGTTATCTGCTGCAGCAAATACGTTATATATGTGTTAAAGTGTGGGATGTGGTGAACATTATGTTGGAGAAACCGGAATGCAACTAAAGGACCGAGTCACTGTACACAGACAGCAAATTTGAGATCTGAATGTGCGATGTATAAATGTAAGCAAACAGATTTATGAATGCAGAAATGGTCAGTTTACTCTCATTCTGTTTTATCGATTGTTTAACAATGATAAACAAATACAGATGGGAAAAGAATAAATGGTTGTTTAACTCTAAGCTTAATTCAAAAGTATAATTTTGTATCCTTCCTAATGTAACTCAGTATGTATTTGTGCACTAAAACCATAATGCATACATGTTCACCACTATTGTTTGTAACTATGACATCAAAAACATGATGATGTAACAAACGCAACCCTACTTTTACCATGACTGTTTTACATCTCCCACTATTGTGACTCACTGTAACGTCATACTCATGATGACAACATATCTATTACAGTTGTAAGTTGCCTTTGATGACCCTTAGAGAGAGAGAGAGAGTTAGTTTAGTTTTACAAACAATTCCGCCACTTTTAGCCATATTCCAGCAATACCAGAGCATGTGACACCAGGAATGGGCTGCACACATCGTACCCTTGTGTGGAATGAACCCAGGTCTTTGGTGTGATAAGCGAATGCTTTAACCCCCACGATACCCAAATGCCCAATAATAAAAATTACTAATTAATGCTCTTGGTAGACAAGATTCAGACGCAGTCACTTCACAGTGAATCAAACCCTTTTAGGATTACCGCAGTTATGATTTATAAACACTGGCGCTTTGCATTAACTGTTTTAAAGTGAGTGACCTGTGTCACATAGTAAATACATGGGTACTTAGGTGCCAGTGAAAGCGTCAAGCCAAAATGTATGACCTTTTTTGTTGATTTGTACTTGTTGAATAAAGAACAGTCATCAACATTGTTTTAATGTAAAAGAGATAAAGAAATTGACAAGTTTAAATGGCACCAATGTTGGAAAATGACCATTACTGTTTAAACCAGCATCCTGTCTAGACAAGCATTTTATTTCGGTCCTGTGGGGTGCCGGTTTAGACAGGTTTCAGTGTATGCAGAAGACATTTTTGATGTCTAGGGAACTAGCTCATAATTAACACAAAGTTTATGTTGATGAAGGCATAATTTATTCCAAACGTCTTTAGTTGGTTACTCAAGGCATGGCAAACAAGTACTGAGACAGAAATGAACTGGGTTGCCAGATCAGACATAACGAGGTGAGCAGACTTCCTGCTCAACAGAACTCTTGGGACTCCCAGGGTTCTTCCTGCAAGCTGCATTATCCTGCTTGCGGTCTTCCCTACACAGACAGTCACAATACTGGCCTGACGACAATATAGATGTGAGCATACATTCAGCTTTCGACAACAATTGACAAGCAAAGACAATGGACAGAAAGAAAAACAATAGCACCTCCTTGTACAGTTGACGCGATGGCAGACACAGACATAAGGGATGACCAGTTAAGGCTATAAATGTCACATACTGTAATGAAAGTGACAGTGAAACAGGGTGGCTGACAAGACAATGTACACTGGAGGTAGTGATAAGGATTAAGACTGCAGAAAGGCCTCAAATAAATAATTAAAATTAAATATCACATGACTTCACTACATGTTTTTGGACGGTTGCTGTCCTGAATAAGACACTATGACAGAAATCCGAAAGCATATGGTCTCTGGTGAAACATGATGCATCTGTCATCATGTGATGTGAAACACACTACATTTTCGCAAGTGCTGTAAATACAACTGAGGGTGTGGTGGGCAAACTGCCTAAGGCACCTGGTGAGTGATCAAGCAAGCTCAAGGTGATGGCATCAAGCCTACCTGTGACTTTGTAGTCAACTTGTTGTTATACCCTTGGTGCACTTAAAAGAACCCACAAATCCGTTGGTAAATGACCAGATGGTGACCACATGAATGTGTGCAAACACCTAATTGCATATAGCGCAACATGCAGAAAACTTGGATAAAGTAGCGTGACCATGTGCCCCATTTCACCCAGCTGTGAGTGGATACCTTGTAAGGATGGGAAAGCCACATTAACTAGCTGCTTCTGCAAGAGGTTATGCTCCCTCCAAAGGAGTTGAGATTGAAATTCATTAATCAAGGGAAAACAACTTAGCAGTATACAAATATGTATGTGTGTGTGTGTGTGTGCGTATGTGCCACTGAGAAACCAAAAAGGTGCCCAAATCTTATTTGTCAATTAGTGATGGGTGTGATGGAGGACTTGTTTTTGTGGACAAATCCAGCTTTAATGTTTTTCCCATAGTAACACATGTGAACATGTCTGCAGTGATTTTGGGAAGCATTATCCATTGTCATAAAGAGGAATCACTTTTGGGTGGTTCTTTGACAATCTGTGGCAGGATTAGTGCTCCTCAGAGAATCCTTTTAGCTGTTAGGGCAATCTGACAATCTGTGTGGGCTACAGAGATGAAATTCTGTTTCTTTCATGGCCCAGAACTGGCCTTACAACAGCCTGCAAATTCTCCAGATCTCACACCCATATAGCATGTGTAGGATGAAATGGATTGATGTCTATGTCCTTTAACAAAGCCACAAGATAACAATAAAATTCTTGATTTGGCAGCAAGCCTTCTGTGCCTGTTTGATCTGAGTCTATGTGTTGGCAATGTACTGCTGTTCAACTGCTCATGGTGGACAGTTTCTTACTGTGGCTGGTATACAAAGAAGAAATTCAAATGAAATCTCAGAATTCAGTTTACTATGTAAAAGGTTATGTTCATTATGAGATGAACTGCAGTAGCTACTTCATGTATTTCTAAAATAGACAGCCAGTTCAGAGTTTGAAATAAAAATACATCTGATTAGGTCAAAGTATCAGTTTTCTACTGTCTACTTACAACTAATGCGATAGACCCAGTTTCACCTCAGATCACCTGCACAGACAATGAAGCATAATGAACATTATATATGTCTAAAGGCAATGTGCTCATCCAGCACAATCTGTGCAGGATTAAAGTTACATGCAATGATGCTGTTCACTGTCAAGTATGGAACATAAGGCAGTTGTAAGTGTTTTAAACGCTTTATATAATATTGTCCGACTCAGTAAGGTAGTATGCTTAATAAGGGAGGATAATTGAGTTTGTCAGTTTGTTTCCATGTAATATAAAAAAAGTAACATTCACTGCAAACATTCTATGAATTTTCACAGGAGTTTCACCATGGCCATTTTGGATCTTCTTGAAAACGTTTCTAGATAAAACATTTACTATCACCATTTGGTCACTTTTGTATGTAAAAGAGTACCAACATATTCAAAATAGCCACTACACATTTCAGCATTTCTTGAATAACAGTACAACCCCAAGTATGTCAAGGCAAGCAAAGAAAAGATTATATTAACATATTCTGTTTCACAACATGTAATAGTATGTGATTTTTCTCTTCAGCTTCTATGCAATCCCTACAGGTTATTCATGGCTCAATCGTGTATTACTAACCTGTTTCATTGTTGTTATAGCACAGTCATCTTTGTGCTTCACTACCCTATTGCTTCATTTACTTTGTATTGTATTGTCTCATCCCAACCCTAGCCCCTTACTTTACAGTAACAGGGTATTTTGGAGGGGTCCACCTATCTTCATATTTTTACCAGAGAAATATTCTGTGGTTTGTTATATTCCATGGATATTGCATGGTTAATGTACATAGCAAAGGCATTTAATTACCTTTACACAGATGAAAACATAAACTACTTAAATTCATACAGTACTGTTCAGATCACACCAATATGAACTGGTACTTGTTCTCTCTAGTATTATCAGTTCAGGAAAACCCTTTCTTGAGCTGGTTCTACACAGATTATACAAGATGTAATAAAACTAAGAGCTATGTGTGGAAAGTATATCGTCAATGAATAAGATTATTTAGAACACTGTCCTAGTCATTCAGCAAACACTGTTCCCAAAATATGTCACAAACTAACTGCATCCCAAGTAATTCCTTTATTGTAATCAATTTCATACAAGAAACTACACTGAAAGTGTAGTTGCATTACATCTTGGTCTATACTAAACAGAAATAGCTAGAGATGACTGTTTCCCTTTTTCTTATGGAAACAGAAGAATTTTGTTTGTTGAAATATTGAGTGGAATTCTATGTCAAGCATTATCTGTCATTTATAAGTAACAGAAGGAGTGCTCACTGATGGGAATATGTTCCAACAATATACACGTAATCCAAATGCCTCTGTGAATTATAACAGTTCCTCTACAGGTTTATATACTAGTGTAACATACCAAATCATCCTCCTGACCGAGCTTCCTAAGGGAAACGTTTACCCCAAACTATTTCATATTGGAGTACTGTCCTATCGATAAATTGAGTTTTAATTGGGCGACATAGCCACATTAGGTGAGATAGGATTGATCAATAATGTCTGAGTCGCTTTTTATTTTCACCGATGATATTAAAGTCTTTACAGGATGGGTTGTCTATTTTGTAAACTTTGTCCATATCAGTCGCTCGTCTATCTACATATACTAGGCACATATGGAAACTGTGCATACAAAAATTTCACATAAAAATTTATCCAACCTGTGTACACACATAAGCATTTAAACTCATGTATCCAACATGCATGAATGCCACGTTTCTTGACGTCAGTGGTTTCGGCCTTGGGACGTTAAATACATTGTTGCACATGCATTCCAGAAAAGAGAAACAGAGCAAATGAATGCAACACAATATTGTCATTTTGAAAGCTCAACCCTTGCCCTTGTGATCGTTCAAAAAATTAAACGGCTGTTGAAACGCATAACACGCCAAGGCTAACGTCTGCACAAGGTCATGAGGCCGTTGTGTTACGAGAGTATTTTCATTAAATTTTATTACTGAGTGACAATTAATATTGGGTCAAATTGTCTAGTGTTTTGAGTGACAGTTATTGTGGGTCACCTTTTGTATCATAAATGTTTAGTGTTATTAGTACTTTGGCAGCAGGCTTTAAAATAGTGCTTTAGAGTTACCCTCCTTAGAGTATCTGACGTGTTTACTTCCGTGAGTCTGCGTTAATGGCGATGGTGGCACATGTGCTTGAATACTCAAGAATCAGTGACTGTGTATATAAAGGCTGGTTGTGCTGACACACGGATATCTGGAGTACATAAAAAAGCCTGCATCTGTCAATGTTTGACCTACATGACCGCTGCCTGACAGCTTACTGTGTTACATTCAGTATAAATGTTTCTCACTCTCAAACCAAGACTTTGGTGAGTTGATATTATATTTGTGACCCATTACTTTAGATTTGACTAAGTTGCATTGTACATGAAACCCCTGTTGTGAATCACTGTATCCTGCTCTCTGTTCAATACAAAATGCTGCATATTTTAGACTTGTCAGCGTTATATTTTGCTAGTTCTAAGGGGATTTCTTACAACTTTTGTCACGGCAAATTATTCACGGTAACAACTGGGATGGTCCATGGGGGAATGTCTAAATGACAAGTGGCTGCACATTTCCACAGCCACTGGAACACCATTTCCGCACTGGTGAGACGCTACCAGAACACGAATGATGTCATTGATCGACCATGTTCTGGACGTCCACGTGTAACAAAGCCAAGATAGGGCAGATTGATAAGGGCAGTGTCTGCTCTGGCTTATATTTTCTTGAGGTTCAATTAAAAATTTGGTGTCCAAAAACAAAATGGAAGGTTCCATGCTTTGGTTTGTAATACACCATAAAGAACAGAACACAGTAAAGTATCAAATTTCAATTTGGAACTGCAAAAACAACAACTTTTCATGTCAGCAAAAGAGCTTTCTCTTCTGTCACTTCTCCATTTTGTGATGGTTGGTGCAAGAGTAACATCCCTTACAGGAGGTCCTAGAGCCAACTGCATCAGCATGTCAAGTCTCTCTGATGATAGACTGTTTCTGTGTGACCTCTTTATGAGGTTTTTGAACACTGAAATCCCTCTCAACAGTTGCTGGTTTGAGGGGCAGCAGGACAGCCACTTGTGCCATCTTGAACAGAGAATGAATTTGGAAATGTATCAGGGTGTCATGACGACAATATCTGCCAGAACTGACATATAATTTACAAGGATAATGCTCCTGATGCACCATATCCTTGCACATTGATTTTCTCTCAAGATCTCCTCAGAATCTACGAGGTCTCCTCAGAATCTACAAAGGTCACTGTTCTCACAATGACTGTAGAAGTCAATGATGTTTTGAAGCTGTCCTGTACCCCAGTGTTTTCTAGCATCTGCAACAGCAAATGAATACTAGTATCTAAAAAATACTACTCAGGCCATTTACACATCAGCTGTGAAATGTTTGTATCATCACAATGTGAAAATGATCTTACTTAAAGGGTCACATGCAACGAAAAAAATCAAACATAATCAAAACACAATTATCACTTATTCATGAAACATAATATACATTGCTGCTTGTAAAAAACAAATAAAATATTAAGTGTGCAATCGCGATTCAAAAGTGCAATATTTTATACTTGGGCTTACTTCCCTTGTAAGGAAGCTCTCGGAAGACCAAACCCAGCCTTAGCACGTGGATGTGCGTTTAAGTGTAATGATTGGCTGGTTCATTTGCTGATACGCTGAGGGCTCATTGCGTGTACAGAAAGATGATCTGTTTGATGGGCATTTTAGAAGTATGGAGTTTCACAAGAAAGTAAGATTCTATAAGGATAACAACTTCTTTTATTGTACATGATACGTCGTTTCAGTATGGATTCATATGCCGTTGTCAAACAAAATCATATTCACTAAAAGAAGTTGTCATGCATAAAGAATGTATATAGAGATGTTGGGTTTTGTAAATAAATGTTCTCTGAATTTGCGTTTGATTCAATCAAAAATCATCTTAGTAGAGATGGTGAACTACTGCATGGTTGGAAACTGCCATTCTTTCAAGTACAAAGCAGGACTTGAAACTGAAAAGAGTTTGCACCAGTTTCCGTCAGATCCCAGTCATCCGAGAAAATGGATGTACATGTAGTTTGTTTGCAACCGACAGACATAAAAACGTGTCATGTATACAAGTATCACACCTGCCTAATTACATAATGTGTCAGAGACAGGACTCGGGTGCATGAGTCATAAATCAATTTATTTTGTTTGTGATGTATAGCCTGATAGGTGTTAAGTTCAAACAGGGAGCCTATATAGAGTATGTATGCAAGCAGAGTATCCCTGGTTCAAATTGCATGTGGTCAATGACTGAAGCTGTGTATTGCATATTGTCTTTAGCATACAGACAGGCAGAGATATAGGTGCCAATAAACCACACAGTTAGCTTTCTCTGTGACAGAGACTGCATACCACAATCAACAAGTCTTTTTATGTAACGAGTAGATTATTTACTTGTTTGTGTACACAACTAAGATTAGAATACTGCTCATCGCTCATCCGGGCAAGCATGCAATGTCAAGCTACAAGAACCTATTCACTATGCATGCCTTTGGAGCGCAGCTCAGCACTGTTGTTGAAACCACTTTTTCAACCAGTGCTGGGGGAATTTTAGTGAATCATTTGAAATATGATTTCGCGGGCTTTTTTTCATGGCGTTTTTTTTTCAACTTTATAGATTGAATTGGCACTTTTGATGATTTGTTTTGGTAAGTGCATACCAAAAGGTATCAGAATCTGCAAAGTTGTATTTTACGTTGCATGTGACGTTTAATAAAGTAGACTGAAAATTATTTAATATGCTTAAAATGAATCTACACTCTATTGTAAAATTGGGTATTTTATGTATATATTTTCAAGTAATTATACTGTAGTTTAATGAAGGTTTATTTGTATTTATCAGATTAGCCAAACTGATAACACATCTTACAGTTATTACATTACCTTCAGACAAGAAATACAGTCCTAAGTGACAGTACTGACATGCATGTGACAACATCAGTAGCCACAGCTGGGAATCTTCACTCAAGCTCACTCATGAGGTTTTGTAGGAAAGCAGCCTTAACATTTGAGAACTGCTTCTTAGTGCCAGCCTCTGATGTTATTGGAACACCACCAAACAGCTTCCCTTTGGACAGGCTTTTAAACTGGACTAGAACAGAGTAACATGCAAAGTGAGACTTTGAATAAACTATCAATCAAGGAGCATATATTTCTTATTATACCAAGTAACAATCAAGTAACTGTTTCAAATTGGACGAAAATTTTGCTTAAGATTTTGTTTTGGTTGAAACTGATTACAAACATATAACTTTATGATACCTGTATATCAGCATTAATGGATATCCTCAGTGCAGCAAGGTCTATGTCTTCGTTCTGAAACTGGAGGCTTGGTCTGGTCAGGGTGGGGATGATGTCCATCAAAAGGTGAAGAACAAGGGGGAACTTTAAGAGGAAATGCACTGCAAGATGTCTTTGGCAGTACTGTTGTTGGTTTCCACACGCTCACTCTCCAAGAATAGTCAACTGCTTCCACGTTCTGTAATATAAATCATCAAACTATATTCTTTGTTTTAGATTAATACTTGTGAAAGAACTTAAAAAACATCTAATATTTTTCTAGGTTATTTTAAGCTTAAAAATGGAAAATATATTTCAGAATATGTAGCTTACCTAAACACAGCCTCCAAAGTATTGTAGATAGAAAACCATCTGACGCTGTGAATTTCTATGTATGTGACATTTTCGCACGCAAGCACCTCCTCCAGTGCATAAAGACGTTCCCTTCGGACAGAGGATTTCTTCAAGAAGTAGAAGATGTCTGATAATGTCTCTTGAAATTTCTTAAGATAGGGAGCATTTTCAGCAGCACGGGTAGTAACCAGGGCAAGGCGATGAGCAATGCAGTGGACACTGATGACAGGCACAGTTGATTCCTTGTTGATCAATGCAACAAAACCATTCTTGCGTCCTGTCATGACAGCAGCCCCATCTCACCCTACAGCAATGATTTTGGACATAGGAATGCCATGATCCTGAAATGTTTTTTGACAGGTTCTAGTAGAGTAGATGCCTTGCCATCTGGAATTTGCACGTTACCAGGGAAATTTGAGAATTGAAAGATCTGGTGTATATGAGGAGTTTCTTTGTAACTGATACATCCGTGCTTTCATCAATCAATATGGATATGTTACAGTCAATACCTACACTCAGGCAATGTGTACAATGACTGAATTAATCAGTCAATGTGTACATTGCCTTACGAGCTCAGTCATTGTGTACACTGCCAAAATTTTCAGACATTGCGTACATTGCCTGATTAATTAGCCCAATTATTGTACACATTGACTGATTATTTAACAGGGATCATCCAGATGACAATGTTTATTCGTTAGAGCACTGTGGCCTCTCATGAATGTTTATAGTTGAGATTAGTTGAGGAGATGAGATTACCACAGGTTTCATTCTGTGATCACATAGAAGCCACATAGGCTTCTTTTAATGCAGCAATGTTTATCTTTCAGAGTGCTGTGGCTCCATATAATGAAGTTATGTTTATAATTGAGATTAGTTGAGAAATCTTGTTGAAAATAATAATACATGTGTAGTTCTTTCATCACATGGAAGTCTTTTAATGAAGTCCTGTTTACTAATCCAAATATTCTTGGAGTACAGGCTTCACATGCTGGACATTCTATAAAACGGAAAATTCTCAGTATCCTTCACAGTCACTCTGGTCACTCTATCATCATGGAGTCATCATTTCGTGAGCAGCTCTTGAGCAGGAGACAGTCTGATGCAGAGTCAATTTTGTTGACTAAGGAAGAGTACTTCAGTTTGATTGAGGAAGTAAAGGTTGCATCAGTGGCTGAGAAGAAGACATTCCGCCAGAATTGCCTTCTTGGGAGGTATGAGATCTTACAGTGTGGTGACATTGAGAAGTTAATCAAAAAGAGAAAATCAGAGTCTGCAGTAAGTTATTTCACTCATATTGATGAGATGTTTGACATTATAAAACATGCCCACATATCTACTGGAGGTAGGGACAAAATGGTGAAAGCATTAGTGAAGTATGCGAATGTCACACGTGAAGTTACTGAGTTATTCAAATCCCTTTGCATGGAGTGTCAAAAGAAGAGAAAACGAGTTACCACAAAAGGTGTAGTTGTGAAACCTATAGTATCCAAAGATTATTTGTCCCGTGGACACGTGGACCTCATGGACATGTAGTCAATGGCCAGTGGAACACATAGTTGGATCATGGTCTAGCAAGACCACTTTACTAAATTCTGTGTGCTGCGTCCGCTCACCTCCAAACGTGCATATCAACTCAGGGACATCTTCCTGCTGCTTGGTGCACCTACTATTTTGCAGAGTGACAATGCCTCGGAATTCACTGCATCTGTGATTACTGAACTGAAACTCATGTGGCCTGACTTGGTCATGGTGCATGGTAAACCCAGACACCCACAGAGCCAGGGATCAGTGGAGTGAATGAACTGTGATGTTAAAGACATGCTCGTAACATGGTTAGGAGACAATAACACAACAGAATGGGGGGGAAGGACTGAAGTTTGTCCAATTTCAAAAGAACAATAGCTATCACTCAACCATCAAGATGTCACCTTTCAAATCTTTCTTCGGTTCTGATCCTAAAGTCTCGCCATCTGGATGATTCCTGTTAAACAATCAGTCAATGTATAGAACAATTGGGCTAATTAATCTGGCAATGTACACATTGACTGATTAATTCAGTCATTGTTCACATTGCCTGATTGTAGACATTGACTGTAACAGATATATGAGGATTAGCACTGATCTTGTTGGCTACATGAAAGGAACTCAGCTATTGAATCTTGCATTCATCAACTGCACAGTGAGATGTATATTTCATTGAGTCTGAATCACAACCTGAGGTTTTTGGAAATGGTAGTCCATGAAGCATGCATAATTCCATCAATGTAGCACATTTTGATGAGGTAATTTGCTCAGTATATATTCAGCATTGCAGATTTCGCACTTTGGAGACAACTGTCGACATGTACTGTCTCAGAGATGTAGCCTGAATAGCAGAATTGTGGTCATCAGCTTTCATGTATCTAACCTGAGTGGAATGCCTATAATTGTGGCAGCCAATAGTAAATGCATTGGTCTTGCTTTCAGAAATACAAACATGGTAAGTCATACCCAGCGATAACTCAAATCTTAACCAATTGTACTTTGTGAACCAGCCACTTTGAAATCGCTTTTCAACTTTTTGTTTCTTCTGCAAAGGTTCGTTTTCTGTGTCATTTTTTCACCAGTTTTCTCACCTGGTAATGGTTTTTTAACAGTAGTATCGCTAAACCAACTGACTAAACTGGCTTGAATACGATGGCTTGTCATCGCGGGAGCTGTCAAACTTACACAAACGTAGTAAACAACTTCCTTATAAGGATGTGCTGTATGATGATTATATATTCACTTGCACTGATGAATTTCAAGTGAGTGAGTGAGTTTGGTTTTACGCTGCACTCAGCAATATTCCAGCTATATGGCGGCGGTCTGTGAATAATCGAGTCTAGACCAGACAATCCAGTGATCAACAACATGAGCATTGATCTGCACAATTGGGAACCGATGACATGTGTCAACCAAGTCAGTGAGCCTGACCGCCCGATCCTGTTAGTCAACAAGCATAGTTGCCTTTTTTGGCAAGCATGGGTTGCTGAAGGGCTAATCTACCTCGAGACCATCAGGGGTTGAATTTCAAGAACAAACCACAAGAAGTCTGTTGTAGAATATCAAAATATTTAGAGTCTATAAAAGAAAAACAATACCTATATCCAAGTGTTTGCAATTATTCTGCATTAGATTTGTTTGCACCATAATATCCCGTTTGGACAAATACCCTTGGCATGCTTGGTTATTTTTAGTTTGACACAAAGTCATGATGTTTTCAACCAATTCCAAAGCTAACCAAATTACGAACTTTCCCAAATCCCTTAACAGGCATCATCTGATTGGCTAAAGAAACAAACGGGCCACATCGTACATTAACCTATGCAAAACCAAAAAATAGATGTAATAAAGTGTGAGACAAGTATAACTGGTTTGGTTTATGAACCGGAAAAGTTTATCAACGTTTCGCAGTCGTGTTTGACATGAAATAACGCAATGTGCTAGGATATGTACACACAAAGACATTTTTTTAATTTGTGATAAGAAATCAATACTCCTCAAGTCAATGTGTCCACATGACGGTCACAAGTTACGTGCGTGCGTTCAAACTCATATTCGTGCGTCCAAGACCCAAAAGCGCACTCTTCAGCCAACACCGGATAAGGGTGACCCATCTTCGCTACAGGTTTCAGACTGCAGTGATGACTGCCCGGACCATCCCAGGACTTATTCACCCCAACACAGTCGACAATGTTTATGTCATCACGGGATCAAACCACGACGTCCCGCCATACAACCTATCTTGACACAACGTCATCAACAATCTCGCTGAATGTGGTGCCTAAATGATGTCCACATGTCCCTTGTTTTGGTGGAGAAATGTTGTTTTTACAGATGAGTTCAGGTTTAACATCTCCCATCGTTATGGATGTCAACATGCCTATAGATGCGTCTTCCTCATATGCCAGATAGTGTCCTTGAACTTGCAACAGAACTTATGAGAATCTGGCATAACATCCCACAAGTTTGCCTTGCATGTTTGATCGGCGCTATGTGTCTTCGATGCACTGCTGTTCTCAATGCTGATGGTGGACATACCCGTTATTGAGCTTGTGACATGGTCGTTTGACCCATGTCCCACCATGCAGACTCGTGACATCATTGTGATTGACTTTTAGGCACTTTTGACTTTGTTATTAGACTTATCAACTGGGAAAATATTTTGACTTGGCACAGATTCTTTATATGGCTGGTATAGATAGATAACATTGTAAACATTAGGCCCGCACAGACCAATTACCCTATGTTTCAGTGCTTGTGTCAACAATTTCAAGATGTTCACACATTTGTTTGCCAGCCTCACCTTTTCTGTTTCTCTTTTCCTAGCATGAGACATGCTCCTGCTACCCTTGGTAGGGCACTTGAGAGAATCAAAAAGTCCTGAGGTAAGGCCAAGTGGGTTGAAAGTGTCCAGGACATCAATCTGCAAAAGAAAATGTTGCTAACAATGCCTTAACTAAATCGTAACATTTAGTCACTGGTATTATCATCCTTTACTGTGCTTGCCATTTCCTGAATAAGAGCAGCTAACATTTCTATAATCTGAAAAAAGTTTGATTTGTCTAGCTGAAACATAAATCATGACAATATCTGAAATTTATTCGCATATGTGTTTGTCTTGTAAATGTGTTCTCAAATCTGGTCATCATTCAAAAGGGTACATGCCACTTTGGTGGTAGTGAAAAGCATAATTTATAAATTATGAAATTATATAAATTTTTGTTTGAAATTCAGTGCTAGCTGTGTTGGTTTTAATTTGTGTGAAATTCTCAAATTTTTCCCAATCTGTGTACAGATGTGAAATATCCAGAAATCTGGAAAGTTACCAAAAATACCATCAGAATCATCAAGCGCAGTCCAGATCTAATGAAAACTCATCAGCTGAATCTTGGAAAACACTATGATAATATATGAAGATGTGACAGATAGGTGTTGACCTAACTGTTCATGAATCACTTTTTTTTTTCACAAGGAACAGGTTTGTGTATTTTACATTAGCTTTGGTGCAATCTTTCTTTCACACGTCTTGCTAAATTCATATTTCATGAATAAATGTTTTATGGATTGTCACCAACATATTGTATTATGCTGACATCCACTACAGTCCATTAAAACAAAGGAAATTGATTGATGGCTGAGCAGACAATGATCACCGACAATGTACTTTTATTTATCAATTTTTTATGGATACTCAGCAAAGTTTTCAGAACTGGGCTGAGTTGATGTTCATAATTGTCCATTAGGATAAAGGAAACCCTGGTAGACTGATGACCCAGTGGACAATCACCACTGACTATAATGTCCCTTCATCAATAATACAGATTGAAACAAGACACAAGTTACTATTTGTTGTCAAATATGCAAGATACACATGACCACTGTGCCTGCTGTAGGAGTTTGGGGTAAACACTGCTTCCGCACACTATTCATACAATGTTTAATCAATCTACAGGCAGCTCGCAGTCCCTACTCATAGCCAACCTCCAGCAGTCATAACTGCCTCATTAAAGGGATCACTGCTGAAAAATCCCTGTGGTCTTGCAAGCATATCTCAGAGTTAAAGAAATTTCTTGGCAGAAATATTTCACAAATAGCAACAGGGCAAAACTGATATGACAATGACAAGCTTGCAAAACTAATCAAGCATTTTGACTCACAATGTACAGAGGCCCAGATAAGGTGTGTATTCTAGTAAAATATGCATAGAAAATTTCCAATTACACATTAAAAAATCATTTTTGCATACCAATTACACATTTAAAATGTTAGATACACAAAAAGTTTAAAACATATATGCGTACGGAATAGATTTATAAAAATCATTTGTGTAATGAAAAAGACATCAGTTGCTATCAACTTGTACTGTAAATATAGGACTAATGCTGTACTGTCAGTATAGGACAGTTGTATTTTTATGAAATCATTTCCATTATATTACATTTGGTTCTGATTAGGTATGACTAAAGACAGAACATACCTGCTTAGTCAACTTACTCACTGATATATACTTAGCTGAATAAAATCACTGGAATACCCACATAACTGAAATCAGTGGGTAACGGAAATTGAATTACCCATGCAACATTCATGATACACTCTTCCACAAAATACAATGGGTACAGTATCACATGAGCAGTAATCCCATGTGGAGCATTTTCTGAAGTTGGGAACACATAAACACATTTGTAAGAACATAATCCTCTCTTCTAAGCAATACAAATAAAATGCAAAAATATAAGATATATTAAAAATTACAGTATTAGGATATTACATGATGGAAGTTTCTTTTAGATATGTTAAATTGTTGAGATACTGGCTATTTAGATTCTAAAACGTAAAATATGTTTATCTATTTTATGTAGCAAAAAGGTAAAATTCTAAACAGTTGTCAATATTTCCATTAAGAAAACAGCAAAGAACTTTGAACATAAGAGATCAACCATATGGAACACTTTAAATGTTCATTACATTAATGTTAAACATAGAAAAAAAGTATTACACATTTTAATTTATGGGGTAGAACTGTTTAAAAGGTTCATATGTATTGCTAGTGTAAGAGAAAGAATGATTTTAAATTTGAACAGTTAACAGAAACTGTTTTGGAACTGTTTATGGTGTCCATCTACAGTACATTAAGAAATAAATTAGTAGTTTAATTACTGTTAGAATTCTTATTCAACACAAAAACATTACTAAAATACCTGGAACTTGAAATATCTCAGATGAAGTTTTATAGATTTTCATTTTTTATGCAAAACAGTTGAGTATACTTCCTGTTACATTTACTTATGATCTTCAAATGTTCTTACTTATCATAAACCCTTAAATTTTGATTGCACTTGAATTTAACATTGTTTAAATAGATGCTCTGAATGAAGTTGCAAGATATAGTATGATTTACTTTGATTGGGAACCATAAAAGTTAATCATGAGGGTAAGCTTACTAAGTAAGCATTCTCTGATCTACAACATATACATACATATGCTTTTTAACTCTGTACCAGCATTTATATTACAAATATGTTTATTATGCTGCTGATATTATCATGCCATACATTGAATTTAGATATGCACATGCTAAGATTAATGACAAGGATCACATACAATATGTGTACTCATCATTAAGCAAATATCAAATTTTGGCAAGCTGCTCTCACAGCTCGATATCATGGAAAATCAATTGATTTCGTTGTTGATGAGTAAATATTGGGGCCCCCTCAACAGACAACTGCTCAAAGACAGCAAGTTAAGCAGAATACTGGCATGTCATTGTGAGCTAAGGCAAGAGGTGTAAGAGAGGTTGGTTGTCATCTAATGACTGTCAGCTGATTGGCTTGGACCATAGCAAGAAAAAAAAATAAACAAAAAAACCCAACTATCTGGCATTTGTCCCCAGAGCACAAACAGCTATGGGGAAGGGTCCAGTGGTCAGATGAAAGTTAATTTCTTTTGTTCATGACTGATGTTTAAGCTATTGTTTGGTGCCACAGAAACACTGCATATACACAATGGGATATCTTGGAACAAGTATGGCTGGGGAGCATTGATGGCGTGAGTGAGTGTGTGAATAAAAATGAAACATTACATCAGCAATATTTCAGTTTTAGTGATGAGAAGCGTTATGCTAAACATTATTAATATGTGTCTAAGGAAGTAAATTATTAGCAAGATATTGCAATATATACATAAAAAAATTAAAGGATTGAAATAATCTGTTTAACATTACATATGACATTTAACATAAAATTAATGCGCAAGCTGTAGATTGCCAGGAAGTGAAGGTAGATTAGCATGCTAGGAACCATTCTATAAACAACACGCTCGCGTCCAAGTGCTTTAACGTTATAATAGTTCAGGGCAAAAGTGTGCTTTATTACACTATACATGGTGGTAGAGCGGGCTGTATTTCTTTTCTAAGATGCCGTATTCAATAACTTCTAAGCCTAATTTCGATTAATCTATGGCAGAAAACAAACGACGGTGTCTGTGACCTAACTTAAGAATCCTCACACAGGGCTAACTGACGCGCTGTTCTTTTGACGTGTCAGCCCCCTACGTTAAGACAAAGTTTACTAGAAAAACAAATGATGAACAGTTTGATGATGGTTTATGTTCGGGTTAAATATCTTCTCTAGATCATTTTAATTACATCTGTGATTCTCTTAAACCATACAAGGCAATATGACCGCCTCATTTCTACTACCAATGAAAGGTTAGATCAGTACATTCAGAGGAAGCTGACAAGTCAAGCGACATTCCACGATTGCATTATGGGAATGTAAACATTACCGTGTCTCTCTAAGATTTTGAGTCGAACTATGAGACAGTTTCCGTCGGAAAACAAACGTAATGTTTCCACGGTGATGTTGGCTGTGTGGTGCAACTGCAAACCAAGAAATGGGACACGACGAAGCAGTTTACTGTAGGAGGCTGTACGAGGCGATGGCAACTGACGTCCATTGTGACGTTAGTTACATTGTGACGTAATGCAAAAAAGTTCGATTACGAGGGGGCAGACTGGAATGGCGCAGTCATGTCAACACATTGTGACGTAATGCAAAAAGTGCACATTATCGTCTGATAAAGTATTGTCGACGCCTTTGATCTTTTGCAGAGGCATCTTAGAATGATACATACGGTCGGTTATCAGATTAGTCACAATGACTAACCAACAAGTGAATGTCAAATTCATTCCCAATGGTAGGGGCGGTCAGTACTTGATTTTCCAGAACTGTTAAGAGAAGAAGAGTTACATCCATCCATTGAAACTGTGCCCTGAAAACCTGCCATGCCACAGTTAACATGAAAGAAAACTTCGTGACATCCTTCAGAAACCAGCATAACCATCCAACTATGGAGAACAAGATTGCTGTCCTAGTCATCCTCCAAGATCTTGTCTGCCAGGACTCCATAACAATTCCATTGCTTTTTCAGGAAGAGTTGGCAGGTAAATATATGAACCAATTTAGTATAATGATACAACCCAAAGAGGCACTTTTAAAAATGATTAAGGATAATTTGGTAAATGGAATATGGCAATTATCCTAAAGATTTAGATTACAGTCAGGCCGCGTTAGTCCGGACCCCGACAATCCGATTCCCGCGATATCCGAACAATAGCTATCTGTAACCAATCTTGTTTACTATGTAAACTCATTACCTGTTGATTCAGTAATCCGGTGCTTCACTCTCCGTATCCGAACGTTAATCAGCGGTAACAGATTAGCTAATTACACATAGTTTTGCTTCATTAGTCCGGCGGTTAATCAAAAAGGTTGGGATAATCCCTTCACACCATGAGCCCCATTCAGTGGTAATTGTTAAGTGACACTTGCGAGTTGAAGATGTCGTTAGTTTGTGATTTTGATCAATTAGTAGGTCTCACTTTTGGTTAGTTGGAGTAATACCTGTCATGCCTACTTCCTGTATAAAACACTGATCTGACAGACAGATGCAATCATGTGGTTGACATGTGATCTTACTTCGTAACAATGCTGCCAGTCACAAGTATGCCAATGTCAAACTGACCAACGTGAAAGTTGATTTCTTGCCCCCAAACACCACATCGCACATTCAGCCAACTTGTATACGTTCGTATCTTTTTGTATTGCCATGTCAAAGGGAAGTAACCCTACTGTAGTTGTGTTCATAAAAGTTCGTTTCAGTAGTCCGTACGTTTCACTATCCGAACGTTTTTGATGAAAAATAGAAGTGTTCGGATTAATGCGGCCTGACTGTATATCCACCACTGTGATTCTTCAAAGGCATTTAGAAGTTGGCATAGTAATACATGACAATTTTATGGATAGCAACTTCTTGGGTTTATTTTCACGACGTTTCGGGGCTTATCCTAGCCCCCTCATCAGGTTGAGCTGAACTGAACATTAAGGCTAACTGTTAACTGTGCCCATGACCTCACAATGCTTATGACCTCACAATGCTATGACAACATGATACCAGTAGCTAACAGGGGGCTAGGATAAGCCCTGACACGTCGTGAAAATAAACCCAAGAAGTTGCTATCCATAAAATTGTCATGTATATCCACCATTGTCAGGACTTTCCCAAATGAAATTTTGAAAGGTTGTTTCCACTTCAGACAGAGTGTTTGCACAAAAGTCCAAAAACTGGGCTTAGCAACCAATTATAAGGACAATACAGATGTTGCTTGTCTTGCCTCTTGTTCCAGTTGACAGTGTGAGAAATGTGTGGTGGCAGGCCCTAGAGGATGTGCCTCTTGGGCATAATGTTGAACAATTCACTATGTAAACTCATACAGGATGGAAGGTGACCATGATAGAACTATGAGGAACCACTTCACCACAAAGACCTCTAACCACAAATCATGTAGAAGGGGGGCACAGGAAACTCTGAAACACAGTCGAGAATCACCCCAACATCTTTAAATTCATTGACTTCCTAAAGAGAGAACAATCCTGTGTTGAGGCATCATATGTGCAGCTCAGGGGTGATGCAAAACCTCCATGCAAGAAAAATACATATGTACACTTGAATGCATGATTGTATAATCTACTGGCAACATGAAATTTTATGCATATTGTGACATAGTTTCCCATTTACCAGGGTACTGAATTGTGTAATTATTGTCAAGTAGTGATGATGACCAACAGTGGCGATGAAACATATAAGATGTAAGTTTTAAATGTCAGTTATGTTGTATTATTTGCGAGAATGTCCATTTTGATTGATGTTGTATCAAATGAGAGAATATGTCCATTTTGAAAAGTAGCAGAGAATGTTACCCATATACATATTTGTCAAAACATGTTATCTCTACAGCACTGAACAAGTGAACAAATTGATAATTGTTTTGTATTTGTCACATGTTATGGGAATCATAGTTATGGGGGAGGGGGACAAAATTTAGCAGATATCTATTGTCTGGTGGATTATTCTGCTCCAGTGATTTGCCCACCTGGAACAATAGGTGGAGGGTAAATGAGAAGACTCTGCAGCTATGGCTAGGTTAACAAGAGATCATCAAGAAGCTACTGAATGCTGGTCAACATGATCAGTTCATTCCTAATTGCACCATAGGAATGATAGAACGTCTCAAACAGCAAGACAACACCACCAACAGCACATATGGCTGTCCACATTGTGGTCAGGCCTGTGCAACAACACGTTGCCAAAACATGTCATACTGTGTGCATCTATTCATGCAGCCAAACTCAAAATCGTGAGAAAACTTAGCAAACAAAAGTCTGTTGCCATGTGCCAGAAATAAGCTCACGAACAGTGTCACCAATAATCAGTGAAATCCCCTCAACAAAACTTTAATGTTAAAAACAACTACACAAAAACTGAATTATTCAAGAAAATACTGTTGGTGGGAACATGTATGATACACATGATGCAATCACAGCCAAGGGAAGGACACTGCTCACTCGTTGATCATTGATGAGTTTCTGTACACTTGAGAGCAGTGTTTGCAATACTTTATTTTACCAGCTGGTCATTGGGGCCTGCTGCTTAACTGCAGGCTTTAAAGTCTGCAGGCCCTGAATAAAATCTGCACGCCCAATAAAAACAAAACTACACTGCGCACAGTTTCACACTGTTTCTACAAAATCAAGTGAAGCCTATGGCACACAGAGGAGTTTTTATTTGTTAGACCAGTGTTAACATTTCCATGCCAGTGCTGAAATTGCAGGAAGTTAAACTGTAAGTTATTGCAACATGATGGATCGTTGATGATTCCCAAACGTTAGGAAAGAAAAAAAAGGGGGAACATTCCAGTCGACAAACATTTACTGAAGGCCATAAGGGCCTGCACATATTTGAAACCGCCGCCCAACACAATCACAACCGGCAATGGGCCTCCGGGCTGGTGGTTATTTTGAACCCTGTGTGGGAGGGTGATTTACATCTCATTCCATGTTTTGTTGGGTTCAGGTCTGGTGATCAGTCTTTGTCACTCCATGTGGAAAATTGGCTCTAAGTCTGAAACAACAGCCTCTATTTTCCATGTTGAATCTCACCATCTTACCTACACATCCAGAATGTCATCTCTATTACTGATCATAACTCACAGAAGACATGAAGATTCCATGGTCTTTCCAGCTCTCCAAAGGCTATGTTTTGCAAAGGCTTATTAAGTTAGTTGCCTGAACATTGTTAGGATTCGGTTTCATGCCTTGCTATCCTTCTGACCAAGTTTCATCCAAGCACAGTGAATGAGCTTAGTTTTATGCAGCTTTCAGCACTATTCAAGAAATATCACTGTGCAAGAACTTATGTTCACACACTGTGCCAAAGTTGAGCGTCAACTTAGCTTGGTCTTCAGCATGGTGAGCCAATGCTGTAAATATTTTGCCCTTCTCTAGCATATGGTGGGTATTCAAATATCAAGAATTGAACAGGTTGTAAAATCAACCTGTCCTGAGGGACAAACTTCCAAAATAAAACAATTGGGCCTCCAGTAACTTGGTACAGTGAAGCTACTGGCCTTTACTTAGCTGAATTGTCTGTTTTCAAACAGAAAGGATTATCCAAAATCAAATGCTTTAGGCAGAGAGGGGTTGAAAACCTTGGTTGGATGCTCTTCTTGAAGGAATATTCACACAGTCACAATGGATCCATACCCATTAATGTAAATGGATTAAACCCCTAAAACATTTTGGGTGGGGAAGTCATTAAGGCAGTCTGGTGCTTTCTTAGATACCCTTCTGGCATATCCTGCAATGCATCTGAAGCCAAGCAGTAATAATTTTTGCTTTTTCTTGGATTCAGCAATAACGTGCTGCAGGTGCAATAGCTGGACCTCCACATCCAGTTAACAGCACAGACGGAAATGCAGCAGTAGACCACAATAGGCCTCGCTTGATTAGATAAACTATGGCACTGGGGGTTGTTTCTACTGGTTAGAGGGATGATTGTATCTCATGGTACAACTGCCACCTGCCTTGAATTTGCAAGCAAAAACATCTTCATTCACAATGCTGACTGTTACACGGGTAACACCTCAGCCAAAGAGGATGCACTACACTAAATTTGAGGAAAACAACCATCACAGGAAAAAGCAAAACAAAAACCAGACAGTCTTGGGGTGGAAGAGCAGGTGCTGCAAGAATGCCTGTGACTGTGAAGTATTCTTGTTTCATTGACAATTCATGGCCTCAGTGAGAATGCATCAATGGACAAGGTGGTTACTCTTGCTACTATGTCAACTTGCTTGTGAAGCCCCGTTTGTGTTGTGTATTTGGCAGGTGCCTTGCTCTTATGGATTACTGATCATTAATATACTCTTCAAAAAAAATAGGGGAACCTGAACTTTCAATGTGGATAAGAAGTGTAAACGTTAACAAACGTTTTAAGGACAGACATCTTATGAACGCACCACCATTTCCCTCTATTACCACGCCTAATCATAACGCATGGGAGGCAAGTGCACAACAGAGTAGCTCCATACACGTGCATGGAGTCCCATTCTTGATTTTGACAGTTTTCCAGAAGGTCAAGAATTCACTTAAAATATTAATTTTGACATTCATCTTGCATTATACATTTGTTAGTGTTTGTTTCTAGTCGTTTATTTTGAAATGAAAAATGTACACATGCAAATTACATACCATACACCAATCACCTTTCAAAAGCAACTACATTCCAAATAACTATGGTTGTAAGGAAGTGCAAATGGTGATGCACTCTCAAAACACTGAACATTATGATATCAACATTGATTGACTCCGATAAATCTCCCAAATATTTTTAATTGTAAATAAAAAAATGAAGTTCCCCTATTCCTTTTTGAAGAGTATACCATACCTTTTCCATTTGTCTTTCCATGTAATAAAACTTCATTTGCTGCAATAAAAGTTGACTCTGTTAGTTGTTTACGCAATAACTGTTGCCTTTGGGTATACATGGTTCCTAGTACAATTGACCATCATAAAATCCCCCAAAGACATTCACTTTGCGACATCTACAAAGCTTTAAAAGGAATAACCAAGATATGTGCCTATTTGGATTCCTCAAACCTTCACTGTGAAGACCTCAAATGTGCTGGTTATGTACTACATGACCACAACAGGGCATGAATACAGGCACTACGCCTCCTACATACAGAACCTATTAGTACTTTTGGATAATGTAATTATCTTTATGAACAAGACTTTAATGTGCTGGCTAACTCTTTCGAGCAAATAAAAGTAATTTAACTGACCTTTAATAAGAAGTAAATAAGCCTACATGTTTGTTAGATTTTCATCATCTTAATTTCCTGGGACATATTGATCAACAGACATTGGACAAGGCACTGATATGTACAATATATTGTCTCTGACATTTGTTTGAAATTTGCTTGACGTATTAATCAATTGGAACATATTTGCAGCAATCTTGCAAGAATGTGCCTCTTACTTCAGCTCATGTCACTGTTTAACTGACATAACAATCATCCAATAAAATCACAGAATGTAATCATATTAATGCTATTGCACATATATACACCAGCTCTCACTTGCAGTCATTTTGTGAAATAATTAGTGAGAAAGCCAAATTTGTTTTCACACGTATATTGAAACAGTTTGTGAATACTTGTTACTTGTGATACACTTAACATGGTCCTTAACGATGTGGGAATCAGTAACTGCTGTTTACAGTCACAACCCTGTGATTACAGTCTCAGGCCTATCATACAAACGGTGAACAAGTCTTCAAAACTGAACACATATCCACGAAAACTGAACTAATATCCACGAAAACTGAACTCATATCCACCAAAACAGAACAAAAATCACCAGAACTGCCACAAATAATAATGAATGACCAAATTTTGCAGAATCGCAAGCCTAACACTGTGAAGTATGAACGTAGGTTTGTTGTAGCTGATACGTGACTTTTGTTTCCATTTCAAACGATTAGTTTTCCAGTACAGGGGGTTTGTTTCAGTTTTAGAAGATATTGTGGCAGTTTCTGGTGATTTTTGTTCTGTCTTGGTGGATATGAGTTCAGTTTTGGTGTATATGAGTTCAGTTTTGATGATTTGTTCACCGTTTGTATGGTAGGCCTGAGTCTCACTCACTCACTCACTCAGGCCTACTGTTTGAGAAAGCTTGTTACCTCATCCAGAACTCCAGCCAGGAAGTCCACACTGTCCTCTGCCAGCTCCTCACACCCCTGACCCGGCCCATCTGGCAGCAATAGTTCATTCACTGCCACAGATTTCAAGAGCAGGGAGAGGCTAGGACCAGGCAGTAGAATGAACCACCCACAGGGGGGACGTTGATTAGTAGAGCTCTTTGCAGACTGCACTGGCTGCTCAAGTTGACCCAACATCACCATATCCTGCCACAAGCATTCTCAGTGTTAATACTACCCATGAGGATGTACATAAATACAAGACAAAGCGTTGAAATAGTACACCCATGTGTGGGGGGCATTCTCTTAAAATAAGACTGTTGTGCATTTCATATTTTTGAAATTTTTGTATATGATGGAATTACATGTTTTCTACAGTTTCAATAGTATATTTTCCCCTAAACACAAGCAAAAGACGGGCAGTTCATGAGCAGAAACATCCATTTTGTAATTTCATCCCATTAAAAGGAAACTGAAGAAAAATTGTAATTTAATGTTCATTTAGTGATGAATGGCATTTAAAATCAACACCCACAGAAAATTACATTTGTACTGGTTATTTGGTTTGTCCCTCTCATTAGTAGCTGTAGAACTGTCTTTGCTCCCCACATTTCTGCTCTTTTAAGTAAATCTGTAAATTGTGCAGTTCAAAGGGTGATTTGATTTTCATGCTGAAAATATATTGTATCAAGGGTGATGAGTCACTTTGTACTGAATGCTAAGTAGATACCTCATATTTTGATATAACTTAAAATTTTGGACAGCTCTTATTCATCTGTAATGACAGTTATGATGTATGCTTTAATCAGACCAAACAGCTGCTTTCATCAAATAGGTACACTGATATGCACCTAAAGTATTATTTAAACCCAACTTACTTAATGTTGTTATTGTGTTATTACCTTATGCTCTGTATTGGGGGATATACACTTTTAATTTGTTAGGCAAGACATCCTCGATATCATGTTCCAATAACCCTACGCTATACCCAGGATGCATCCACTTTAATTGTTTGCTTGTTAAATCTCCCCAGATTGCCTGAAGAATGTTAGCAAAAAAGTCCAAATGTAATACATCTCTAGGGCCTGATGGCATTCGAAACCAGTATTGGAAACTGTTCTCCTGTGTCCAAACACTGTTACTTCTCAGTTTTAATTCTCTTGTGGACACAGGTGGTGTACCTCCATGGTTCTGTAAAGGTCACATAATACTTCTCCCCAAGAAAGCTGACTTGACTGATCCCAAGAACTTCCACCCTGTCACATATTTGAATGCACAATACAAATTATTCACACGGGTTTGACAAACCTGATGTCATATTACTGCTCTTCCAGTGACATAATTTGCAGAGATCATATGGGGGGCAAGAGAGGGATGTCACGGGTGCAAGGAATGACTTTTTGTGCAGAGGATGATTTTGGAAGTGACTAAGGCATGTCACCGCATCCTCTTTGTGTGCTGCATTGACCACAAAAAAAAAGCATAGGTCCCTCATGACTGGTCCCTCACGAATGGATTCTGAAGTCTCTTCAGTGTATTGACCTCATTGAGTGACTGCTTGATCTACTCTTTAATGAGTTGTTGGTCAACTCAGCTTGAGATGTACTCACAAGTGCAGACCTCAGAAACTATTCCAATCTGGAGGGGAATATTTCAGGGGGACTCCTTCAGTCCTTTGCTTTTCTGTCTTTCTTTAAATCCTTTGAGTTTTCTGCTTAATAGGGAGGAAGGCTACCATCCCTGCCCTCCTCAGCACAGATCGCCACCACCTCTTACTCATCTCCTCTTCATGGATGACATCGAGCTGCTTGCCAATGGAGATACCAATTTGAAAGAACAGGTTCTCCTTGTCGAGTCCTTTTCTAGTGACACTAGAAAAGCAGTGTACAAGCAGTGTGTCAAACAGAACTGCAATGCATCGGACTCCTTCGCCTCTATAAAGTCTGATAGTCTCAAATGTGAAACTCATGGCTTCCTTTTTGATGCTCAGGACCAGGTCATCCCACTCACAATCTTAATCAATATGTGAACATGAAATGTCAGTTATGCAATGAATTCACAGAGACTGTCCAACACATTGTCAGTGGATGCCCTTCCTTAGCACAAACAGCATATCTTAAAAGACATGATGGCAGGGCTCGGTTTCCTTGGTTTGGTACCTCCTGAGAGTGCCTGGGTTTTCCACTAGAAGCATAGCCCTTCTGACACTCTGAGTAAGGCTGCAGTGTTGGGGAGTCTACATATTCTCCAAAAAGGTCTTGGTGGATTTGTCTTGGTGGATTTGTCTTGGTGTTTCCTAGGAGAAGTCCCATTCACTGTCTGGGTTTTGCATTGTGGGAGCAAGGGTCCCAAACTGATGATGAGCCTTACCAGCCTGACTAAACCTAAACCTAAACCCTCTCTGCTGCATATTTATTGTCATCTGTAAAACCTAATAATAATAATAATAATAATAATGTACACATAATTATCAAAAGAAAATCAAAGGGTATTGATCAATAATAGACTTACAAATCATCAAAAGCATGTACCTGTGAAACAGATAAGACAAGATAAGATAAGATAATACTTTATTATCCCGAGGGAAATTTTGGTTACATCGTAAACAAAACACTGAATCACAATGTACTTTACAACAACACTAAAATCATGCACATATAGATAAATACCATATAAAGAGCACTAAGATGTTGCAGTAAGATAGGACTAACATGCTGCGATAAAAGGTGAAAACAGTTTGTAAAAAAGAAGCCTCATGGGATAAGATGGTAAAAAAGTTATAAAAAATATTAACTGTTGTTAAAATAGTGAATACCAGCTGGTACAAAAGAATGACGGAACCTGTTTGTTCTGGCTGCGCTGGCTGGCATGCGCAGACAGCGTCCTGATGGAAGAAATTCAAAATCATAATAGAGAATGTGAGAGCTGTCATTTACAATTTTCTGCACTTTTTTAACAATTTGCTGCTCGTAAATTTGGCTGATAGGAGTTACTGATTCTGAACCAATGATTTTGCGTGCTGTGTCAACAATTTTGTTGAGTTTAGCTTTGTTTTGAACAGACAGGTTACCAAACCAACAAAGAAGATTGAAAATTAAAATACTTTGTATAAAGGTTTTGTAGAAAAGAACCATGAGTGAACAATCAATTCTAAAAGTGTTTAAACGACGAAGGAAGTACAACCGCCGCTGACTTTTCTTGTAAACATAATCAACATTATCATTCCAGGATAATCTTGAATCAAGGACAGTGCCCAAATACTTGTATGTGTTTACAATTTCAATATCTTCGTTGTTGATTGAAATCTGGGCCAAAGGATCACAAGTTTTTCTGAAATCAATAATCATTTCTTTTGTTTTCTTAGTATTTAAGATCAAAAAGTTGTCTTTACACCAATTTGTAAAGTTAGATACTTCATTTTTGTAGTCAAGGTCAGCAGATTTAAGAAGTGAAACAATAGCTGCATCATCAGCAAATTTGATGTTAAAACAGTTTGTTGTTTTAGTAACACAATCGTTGGTGTAAATTATAAACAGAATGGGTGATAAAACACATCCTTGTGGTGCTCCAGTAGACAGGTTGGCAGTGGAAGACTTCATTACGTTCACAGTAACACACTGAGGTCTGTCAATCATAAAGGCGTTTATCCATTTGACTAAGTTACTGTTTACACACAAATCCGAAAGTTTTGACAGAAGCAGATGGGGTTGAATAGTGTTAAAAGCAGATGAGAAGTCCGCGAAGAGGATTCTAACGTATGTACCGCTGGTTTCCAGATGTTTGTAGATGAGGTTCAGGAGAGTAAGCGTAGCGTCGTCTGTACCCCGTCTTTGTCTGTAGGCAAACTGGAGTGGGTCGAGTTGGTCTTCTACTACTCGCATTAGTAGCTTTTTGATAATCTGTTCAAGACTCTTCATGGCAACAGACGTAAGGGCAACTGGACGATAGTCATTACACACTCTGGGATTTTGTATCTTCGGAAGTGGAACAATGTGAGATGTTTTCCATATGACAGGTATCTGATGTTGGAGAAGAGTGTTTTTGAAAACACATTGAAATATGTCGCATAGCTGATCACAGCATTCCTTAAGAATCACAGGAGCTAATTTATCTGGACCGGCACTTTTGCGACTGTTCAAGTTTCTGAATGTTTCTCTCACGTCATCAGCAGAAATGTCAAGATGATCACTGACAGCCAGGTTATCCAGAATAACACTTCTTTCATCCGAGAAATCATTAACATCGAAACGCGAATAAAAGTCATTAAGCTCGTTAGCAAAAGCAAAACTGTCACTCACATTGATCTCCGATTGTTTCTTATTAGTTCCCAGAATGGTTTTGAGACATTTCCATCCGTCCCGAAGATTGTTTCCTCAGAATTTAGATTCTAGTTTTTCCTTATAACGAATCTTACACTCCTTGGAACAGCGTACAATATCCTTTTGCACTGATTTAACTCCAAGTTTGTCTCCAGCACAGAATGCACGTTTCTTCTCACACAACAAAGATTTCAGTTCTTTTGTCACCCATGGTTTGTTGTTGGGGTAGATCTTGATTGTTTTAGATGGTATAATAGAGTCCATGCTGAAGTTTATGTAAGAGGTTACAACATCACACAGTTCGTCAACACTATCAGAGTCCTGTTCGAATACATCCCAAGCTGTACTGTCAAAGCACGCTTTCAACTTATCAAGGTCTTCAGGGGAATATATTTTCACTGATTTCACCACTGGTTTTTCGGATTTAAGTTTCTGTTTGTAAGCTGGGATTAAATGTTCCTACTGTACATATGTTCCTATAGGTGGCTGACAACACGATTTATAGGCATTCTTGATAGTCCCATAACAAAGGTCAATTGTTTTCTCACCTCGTGTTTTACAGTTCACATACTGATATAGGTGTGGTAGCGATGACTTTAGACTACAGCTATTAAAGTGCCCGAGGATAAGTTTGGGAGCATCCGCTGATAGCATATCCATTTTGTTCACAGACTCACACAATGCATCTGTAGCACGTTTGTTATTTCGCGTAACAATTGTCTCCTTTGCATACAATTGCTCCTACTATATAGTTCCTCCTATCACAAAAGTGCAGTGTTTATATGCTATCAAATGCCATTCCAATAGCCCCTTTATTACTCCCCTGTGGAAAATACAGCAGTGGTGTGATATGCTTCCAGCAATATTACACTAGTGTAATACCGCTAGACGTATGACGTCATCATGATTCATAGTTATGACATCAAAATGCTGATGCCACTGTGATAATGGTACTAGACCTTGCTTGAATCATGGAAAGCTGAGAGTCCTCACACTGTAGGTAGTGAGCAGCAGATTCTATTAATTTGTGTTGGAGAGTGATAAACCGTATACGAAACTCGCTTCCATGAAATACCATTTTTTTAAACTCATGAAAGATTTAGTATCAAATACCAAATCTTTAACTCGTTAATTAAAAGTGGTATTACACGGGAGGTCGTTCAGTATCCTCTATCCTTCCCAGGAGACAATGTTTCCCTTCATGACGGAATATATCTGGATCTCCCCACTGCGCATGCACAGAATCCAAAGTGGGGAGGAGCATCCAGCGTTGGGAGGGAGTTACCGTCCTATGGTAAGGTAAGTATTTAAATATCTAAAATATTTAGATTTTAATAAATTTTTTACTTACCTTACGATAGGTCTATAGCATATGGATACAACAGCCTGGACGGTGGTGACGGATTTCCGAGGACCGCCAGTGTGTAATAACTCCCACATATGCCACGGGGTAGACGGACCACTACTGATTCTCTTGGGGGACAAATCTACCGGCACCTCATTTCAAATAGGGAACTGGAACAGAATCAGAGTAGCAGGTCACGTACTGACCACCGGAGGGGTCACATAATGGTATCTTATCTCATGTAAGTACAAGACCCCTATAGACCAAGGTAAGTAACAACATACTTTAAAGGGCAACCGGACGAGTAAGTTGCTGAGCAACTACTAACAGTCCGAAAGATTACAGTCCCTCCATGTCCGCTACTGCTAAGTCATGTAGGTAATGACTAGCGAAAACCGTAGACAACTTCCAGAAACAACCAGCCATGACATCGGGGACCGAACAATTCCTGTGCAGGGCCATAGTTGATGCTAAAGCCCAGATCTCAAGTGGGTTATTAGCCGTCGGGTGAGGGAGACTCTACGCCACTAGAATAGTCTGCCTCAGCCAAAGCGGTATGGTGTTTCTGTTGACTTCACCTTTTGCCGACGTCGAGATTGGTAGGAACAACTTCTTCCCAGTACCTCGACACGGTGCGGACTTCCTAATATACAGCTTCAACGCCCAAACTGGACATAGAAACAGTTCTGCTCTATCCTCCGGCCCGACTTTAGATGAAATCGGCGGGATAGAAAACAACCTGTCCGGCTGACCTGGCAGCTGGTTCTTCGCCAGGAAATCCTACAAGAGACCTAGGTGAGCTACACCTTCTCCAGTCTGTTCAAAGCGGACTCTAGTCAGATTCAGAGCGTGTATCTCACTGACCCTAGCTGTCGTAGCTAGAGCCAGTAAGAGAACAGTTTTCCTAGTAAGCAGGTCAAAGGACGTCGTTTCCAAGGGTTCATACGGACGACCTCTCAAATGTTGGAGTACAACATTCAAATCCCAGACTGGAGGCCGGAACTTCACTTTCTGGTCTTCATGCTTAAATGCTTTCAACATCGCCACCAATTTGGGATCTAAGAGACCCTTCTGTCACCCCTCACAGCCAGTACCGTGTTTAGTGCTCACAAATAGGTGCTAATCATGCTTCCTCTGAGTTTCTTCGAGCAGCGCAAGTATCGTAAGCACTCAGCTATAAACTGGGGCGATGATGTGAGAGGGTCCTGCGACTTCTCGGTGCAAAAAATCTCATGGGTAGTCCACTTATCATCATAGAGTGATCTTGTAGATGGGCTATGCACCCTGGCAATAATCTTTACCTCTTGCAACGAATAACCCTTGGCTTTCCTGGACGAGAGAGCGCATTGGCTAACACATTCCTGCAACCCGGAATATGTCGAGCTCTTATCTCGATATATCCAACACACTGGCCAGGAGAAGCATCTGATCTATCAGGGACTTGGATCTTGTTGTGCACTGCCTCTGGATCAGCCATACCACAGTCGAGTTGTCTGACACGATCAGTACATTGGAGTGACGTAAAAGTGGTACCCAATGACCTATCGCCTGAATCACTGCCTCCAATTCCAGGTTGTTGATATGCCAACCTGCCTCCACGTCGGACCACAGCCCCGAGATGGTCTGGTCACCTAAGTGTGCCCCCCTGGAGCGACGCATCTACGAACAGTTGGTGATCCTGCATGAATTTGCTCAAATGAACACCTTTGACATTCGACCAGATCATCCACCACCTTAAGTACTTGTGGAGATGCACTGGAAGTAGTAGACGTGTCTGAACATCGTCTACCCGTATGTAAGCAAGAATGAATCATTGCAGTGGACGAAGCATCAGACGTCTCCTGCGTGTTAGATCCTGTGCCGACGTCAGTAGACCCAGGAGCGCCTGCCACTCTCTTAGGCGTAATGGCTCTGACAACGCCCTCGCAACAAATCAGGAAATCTTCTCCCAACGATCAAGCCGCGTCTGGAATAGGCCCCTGATGAATACTAACTCCTGGGTAGGCTGGAACTGCGACTTCTTCCTGTTTAGCAGCAACCCCAGCTGCTCCAGCAGATGAATGGTAAAGTCCAGTTGTCTGCGTAGCAACTGAGGTTCACCCTGATTGAGGAGACAGTCGTCGATGTAGGGATCGAATTCTATCTGCCGTAGGTGCAGGTAGTGATAGGCATTGTGATCCTGGTGAATAACCACGGGGCCGTAGAAATGCCAAACGGCAGGACTCGCCACTGGTAATGGTGACACTCGAACACAAACCTGGGGAACTTTCTGTGCGCCAGATGGATCGGGACATGTAGGTATGCGTCTTGAATGTCCAGGCTGCACAACCATGCACTCAGAGCCAACTTGAGCTGCAGCTGTTCCAGGGAGATCATCTTGAAGTGTGGCGGCTCCTTCAGATAACGCTCGTTGAAAGCCGCCATGTTGTGTATCATCCGGAACTTGTCTGAGTCTTTCTTGGGAACGAGGAAGACTGGCGAATAGAACCCTGGTGAGAGGCGTGGGACCGGTACTTACTCGATAGCGCACTTTCCCAGTAACACAGCGATGTTGTCCCTCAACGGCAGACTCTGTGACTCTGTGTACATCTGTACCTCTGGGCGTGATGTTAACGGCAGGGGTCGAACTAACGGAAGTTTGTAGCCTCTCTTTAAAATTCTGGTCACATAAGAATCCCCGAGGTTCCTCAAGAAGATTCCAGTCTCCCGCCTACTGGTGTCGGGAATGCTGGCACGGCTGGTGGCAGGAGGTCCCAGTCGTGACAGGTAGCGCCCTCAACGTCTGGAATAGGGGCGCTTGCCTCTCCCTGTGCAAGGAGTGGCGGGAGCGAAACTGGCTTCAGACTAACTCCGCATCTATGGCCTGCAGTCTCGAGTCCTGCACCTTGTAGGCCGTAGACGAGGATAGCCTTTCAATAGCCTCATCCAGTCCTGCATCCGAATCAGCAAAGTCGAAGCCATGAATCTTGGATCTGGTGATCTAGACATTGAGCGTCGGCGTCTGCAGGCACTTGACAAACTACTACGAGGACTCCTAGATCGCGACCTCCTACCGCCAGTACCCTCTGAGTGTCTCTTATTCCAAGGCACATTGTTGGCGTTACCAAAAGCAAACACTTCTGATCCAGACGATGGTCTGCTCACAGTAGGTCTGGCTTGGGGTGCGCTACTAAGCACTGGCGCCGGCGCACAACTGCTGTCCTAGCCCTGCGCCGAAACTGTCAAGTCTATGCCAAGCTGAGCTGATCCAATCATCGGTGCCGTGTTCGATGTGCCTGGCGTCAACCCAGGGGTAGGTACTAGTAATGCCCTGAGAATCCTCTGCACTTCTGGATGAGTAAGGGCGTCCGACCTAGTTACCATCAACCCAACCTCCTGCCTGGGTGGAAGGCATTGGCAACGGTGTCGGCGCCGAAAGCTGTATAGTCGTCGGAGTTGGCGCTGCACCAGACATCGGCACCTCCAATGGCTCTGGCCTCTGATGCATCCCCAGAAGAGCAGGCGTCCCCAATCGAGACAAAGGAATCTCCAACGGTTGATTCTCAGGCGAGCCGGGGAGAGACAACCTAGCGCTCGCCGATGACGCTGGACATCTGGACATCCACCTTAGCTGTTGAGACTTTCTCTTTTTGACAGCTAAATAGGTCTTGAAATCTTGTACTGAGAGGTCCGCACAAACTGAGCACCTCTGACATAGGGAACAGGGAACAGCCGCACAATCTGGACAAACAGCTGTAACAAATCGAAATAACACACTGATATGAGAGGGTGGAAACAAAGCCCTCTTAACATAAAATGGACTGCGCCACACATCGGGCTACACGTGTTTGCATTAGACAAGTGAAATCACTATCACTATAGCCTAAACAAAGCAATAAAATGAACAAGCCTGACCATGGTGGGCACCAAAAAGTTAAAATAAGTGCCCCCAAGTGACAAATAACCATCCGAGAAAACTCACTGAGGTAAATGAATGAAAAATAGAGACACAATGACATGTGTCACGCAAGGTAGACTGCACGTGTATCAAAATGAAAATTACACGTTAAAATCGACACGATTGAAAAATATACATACCAAATCCAAAACTCTTTGAAAATAACAAGCAAATATCGAAAAAAGCTGCAACTTTATTCGATCGAGAAAAATATTAACAATCCAAACCCATCTGTCTCAGATGATGCTTGAAGGAAAAGTGAAGTTTTTGTGGAATCTGTGCGCATGCGCAGTGGGGAGATCCAAATACCTCCATATCCTGACAGTTGTGATTGCGAGGTAGCCATTCGGGTTTGAATGCAGTTCATCTCCGTCAGATTTCCTATTAAGTGAAGCTTGAGGTAATATGCTATAGACCAATGGTAAGGTAAGTATTTAAATATCTAAAATATTTAGATTTTAATAATATCGTTGAATGATACAGAATATGATGTGTCCTACAATAACCAATGAAATACAGAATATGGTGTGTCTAATCTAAATAGACTTAGTCTCAGTATCATTCATTACACTCCTACACTGTGTCTAACAAACCCTAGTGGGAAGTTGCATCAGGTAACCTTTGAGCGTCCTATGACCATCCAGTCAAACACAAGACAGCTGAATGGATTTAACCAATCAGACAACTTCTGCTGTTTAGGCTTTGTCAGGACCTACAAAATTCTCCAGTCACTGACACTGATCCCTCAACAAATGAAAATCCACATAAGACACAGAAATACTATCAACAAAGGGAACTAGGAAATTGAGGCGGAAAAGTGTGTTACCGTAGTGTTGCACCTGCAACAACCATTGACAATGAAATTCCATGTGATGCACCACCAACATGTGTCATCATGCTAGTGCACAAAGAAGTTAACCTCTGTAAACATATTGGAGACTCACAATCACTAATGCAATAGAGTTGACCACATGCTGAAAAATGCCTCTGAGGACGTATCTTAATGAGCAAACAAAAGGGAAAAATCGTCTCATAACATTAATGGCCCTATGCAATAGGGAATTCCGTACACTCACTCGGCTACGAATTTCACACTCAGCTGGCTCTATCAAGCCCATCTGAAAGCAAGGCGGTCTTTCGAAGGTGTCTCCCTTAGAGCTAATCATAGGCACCAAAGATTGGCATGGGTTAGGCAGCATCAGGAATGGACTTTGCACCATTGGTGTCACACGTTTTCAGATGAGTCAGGGTTTTGCCTCAGACTCTAAGCTGGTAGAAAATGCTGCTGGTGCCGTAGCTGTGAGCAGTATGCCAGAGCAGCAAGTATTAACCACGATTGATGTGGGGGTGGTAGTGTCTTGTTGTGGGGCAGGGTTACACATGACAAGCCTTCCTTTTCGGAGATGTAAGCGGCTGTGGCAAGCTTCGGGGCTATAGTAAATACATGAACGCTATCATTCATTCAACTGTCGGCCTAGATGCATCGAGTGGAGTTTCCTTTATTTGGTGTCTCGGAAACTCCCAACATCTCTAGGCAGACTCTTGGTTCCCATAGCTATAGGTGTGGATGCCATCATTTGCAATCCATCATTTGGTATTCATGGGTGATGAGGTTTTGTTGAGAGTGATGCCGTAGATGTGCTTGAACATGCGTTTATCGAAAAGCGCCTGTTTGAAGAGGGTGTGTTTGATGTGACGTTTTGCTGTGTATTTCTTCACCCCTTTCGCCTTTCGCCTTTCTTCGTCATGCCTTTCTTGATGGAACACATCTTGGGGTGCCAGCACACTCGTCCTTCATCCTGCCAAGGACATTTTTGTTGACTTGGCTGTGGACTGGATGGTCTTTTGGGTAGTCACTGGTGTTGTATAAGTGGCTGTGTTTCAGCATGTCCTCGTATATGTCTTCGGTTCGTAGATTCAACAAGGAATCAGTGTCAGCAACTCACATTAATTGCTGTACTGCGGTCAGAGTCAGTTGTAGTAGAAATTGTACATCAGGCAATTTGACAGATTGAGGATGCTCACATTGTTCATGTGTAGTGCTGCCAAGTCCTTATCGAAGAGCTTGCATCGGTTGAAGGTCGGGGTGGTGTTGAATTTCCACAGTTTTCCTTCCTGGTGCCTGGTTCCAAATTTTCTTTGGTTTTGCAGAACACAGAGTTTTTTTCGAAATCGCTCTTGGCCTGTTTTCTCAGTTCTGTGTTCAGCCAGGGATAATCTACAACAGGGATAGTTCACTTGCTTGCTTCCTTTACCATTTGTACTAATTAACATGTGCCTTGTCATGCTCCAACACACACGGTGACTTGGCAACTTCAGCTGTGTTTAACAGAACTTCAGCCAGTTCATTGCATCAGTCGGAATTTTGCAATGAACGAATGAATAAATGAATTATAGTAAGAATTAAGAGCAAGAATTATGTGAATGAATGAAAGAAAGAAATAAAAGAATAAAAGAAAGAAGTACATATGTGAATGAATGAAAGAATAAATGATACACAGCGGCATTCAATCCCAAAACATGTCAAAGAATGCTAAAGTAACACAAGAACACGTGTTAACATCAGCTGTCCTTTGAGACATTTTTCTTTCTATTAATAATTAATTCAGATATCTTTTTGCATGTGGGGAATGAAATGGACATGAGCAAAATGTCACACTGACACTGTCGCACTGCCCTCTAAAATAAAGTGTAAAACTGTCACAAAGCATTCTAAAACAACTTTCCAGTTTTGTCAAATAGCATGTTCAACAAGAAAGAAAGATATTATGGAACTATAACCCTCAAGCATCACAACCATCAGTGGCGAATCAGATCAGATCAGCAGTATGTCACATTTTTCACTCACCCTAAATACACCCTAACATTTTGTTTTATGCATGTTCAAGCACATCTACGGCATCACTCTCAACAAAACCTCATCACCCATGAATACCAAATGATGGATTGCAAATGATGGCATCCACACCTATAGCTATGGGAACCAAGAGTCTGCCTAGAGATGTTGGGAGTTTCCGAGACACGTTTTAGATTATGAAACTATCACTATTATTTGCAAACACATTTCACCTGATAGTATATTCCTCTCATAAGAATTAAAGGTGTTTGTGAAAGATGTTTTTGAAGTAATAACTAGCTATAGAAAAACTCAAACAACGGTGTGTAGTATTTCAATGGCGGATCAGAACAGATCAGCGAAATGTGATATTTTTCACACACCTCAAATACACCTAACATTCATTCTTAGATTATGAAACTATCGCTATTACTTGCAAACACCTTTCAACTAAAGGTATATTTTCCTTCTAAAAATTAAACGAATGTGTGAAAGAAGTTCTTATTGGCACAATTTTGTCTATCTTCATGGTGAATCGAGAATAGAAGCCAGTGAGCTATAACATACCGACTTGAAACTTTACTACAAATCTGCTGTCCTAATACGGACCCTAATACCAATTATTTGACTTAAACTGAAGTGCTAAAATAGGTTACAACACCCAGCCAAGTTAATCAGCTGTTGAAAATAAACCCGGCTCAATCTTAAATTATACTACGCTGTCACAATATTGGCTACACTGGTTACATAATGACCTGAGACATACGTTCAGGGGCTTTTTGTGGAGTTTGCTCTCCCTCTATATATATAGGCTCCCTGGTTCAACCAATTGTAAAGTTCCATCCCGGAACTTTGATCAAATCTGAGCACCCGGTGTATTTTGGTCAGCTCCATGCTCAAAGATAAGTACAGCTGCAGGTTGCGACAGTGGTCCACGTACATAGTCTTGTGCATCAAGTTTGGGACGCACTATTCCACATTGCCAGCATACTGCTTCTGAGCAACGTGTGTTGATAGTCTGACATCCAGTCTCGGTTCACCGTCAACTGTTCAGGTGCCAGTGGATAGCTGTTGTGAGCAGCGTGGAGTTCTGCAGGATACTCCAAATTCACTTCAAGGATATCGCCTTTGTTCGAATCTCGCAATGCTCGTGAGGTAGAGACTGGGTCCTTGCCTGGGTTGGTGGTATCAAGATAGAGTAGGTTGTTGGTATATGTGAAATATTTTATTTAATTAATTTTGCTTACTTACAGTTACACCCACCAACCACAGCAATTTGAGATGGAAGTGGAGGCCTTCAACTCCACGCTAATCCACCATGCAAAGATGGAGATGACACTGATTAGAATCATCTACAGAGATGAGGTATGCCAATTGTGACACCACCACAATGTTGTTCCTGACAACCTGCGTAAGGACATATCTCCCTTTGCATCACTCAAGACCATTCTCTACAGACACCCTGCCACTCGATGTAAGATTCAGCTTGAGGGACAGTGAACCCTTCCTCCATTACACTGACGACGATATCATCAGTTTCACAACAGACAAGAACATTAAGCCCTTGTGTGCAGTAGATACAGTGTTTGACAATGACACCTTCTCAGCACACCAGTTGTTCAAGCAGATCTACACACTGTATGCTGAGTGTCAAGGCCACATGTTCGTCTACTGTTTGCTGTCAAATAGATCCAAGGATACATACTGTAGGACACTGGAACACTTGTGTCAAATGGCCCATCAGCTGAACTGTTCCCTCGATCCAAGGACATTCCATGGATCCAGTTAGACTTTGAACTTGCTGTCCACAATGCTGTGAGAGGTGTATTTCCCATCACCCTACTTCAAGGAGAGGTGGTTTCGCTTTCCCAGGCCATAACTGTACCATAACTACTGTAATGACCAGTGGGGAGTACTTAATCTTGTTGACTGGCACTAATCTTGAGGGGAATACTTAATCCTGTTAATCCTACTAACTGGCACTAATCTTGTTACTGGATGCTTGGATGCTCAAGGTATTACAATAGGATGCTTTGATTACCATAGAGGCACTCACACTCTGGCTTAATGACCCTAATTTAAAGAGTTTGCACAACAACTAATATAAGTGATGACATGTTTACTTCAAAGCTGTTTAATAAACCCTCAGCTTTTGTCTCACTGAAAGTTTTGTCTAACAGTTGTGTTTATTACCTCAGACTAGAAATTAGCTATGAAAAAATTTATGACAAAAACATCTTTTAACCATGTAGTCATAATTTTTACTCTTTTTAATAGTATGTCTATGAAATGCTTTAATCTGATGGTTCTCTCTAAGCTATTACTGATCATGATGAAACCAATATTCTATTTTCTGAATATCCAAATCCCAATATATCACTTGTAGTGGCAATAGTTAATAATGAATTTTGGAACATACTTTTATTCTATGATATATTCATCAAATGCCAAGGACAATGAAATAAAATGTGCAAGTGGTAGTGTTACAGAGATTTACGTCAAGTCCTCTGCTTGAGGGTCCCTTGGAATCATACTCATAATTTTCAGGACTGTGAAAAAGAGGTCCTGTACACTTAGATATTATTATTCCTGTTTTGTACGGTGTATGATCATGATCACCACATTATTACAGTCATTACATTGCTAAAGATAATCTGGCTAGTAGCAAACACTGTAATAACTTATTATTACTTGATCAAAATTGTTACAAAAAGTATTTGGACTCTTTCTCCACCCACAGCGCTACTCCATTTCGGTGAGTCCACTGTCAGTTTTTATGCATACTAGGAGACAGGAATTAGTGTCTCATGAATGCCTGATGTTACCTTTGAAACGTTCATCCTGGAAGTAGTGTTTCCTACATACCTTCTTGTGAAGTAGATGACATAGAGCTTTGAAGTTTTGTTGATTTTTCTCCAATTCATCCCAGTCTACCTTCCAGCATGATGTCGGCTGAACTATCAGAGGCTGCAACAATGTGATCCATCATCAACAATATCACACTTGCATAATCACACTGCCTTGAAAATCTAATCTAGTACGTATGAAAGCATTGTTTTGCACTTTAGACTGAATATTGTAACAGTCACAGATCATATCATCATCATCATCATCATCATCATCAAAGTCTTCACTACGTATGAAGGCCACAAGCCCATATACATAGTAATATACATCTTCGAAACAGGCATAAAAACATGAAACAGTTCTTAAAGGATTAAGCATTTACCTTGTTTGCCTAATTGTTCCTTTAGTTACATCCCCAATGCGAAATATCAGAGCACATATATGTACATGTGTGTCGGTACTGTATTTTTCATAAAAATAATTCTAATACTAATATCTATTATTCTAACCTTTCTCTTATTGTGTTTGCATAATAGATAAAACAAGCTAGATTAATTATGTCTACAGTTTTGTTTTGTTTAAGGATATTTTTGAACGATATCATATTTACTTGCAAATTGTCGGGCAAAAATCTTTCCCAAAGATCTTTATAAGCTGGACATTTAAACAAAAAGTGATATTCATCTTCTAAGTCTACTTTACACGCTGGACAATTTCTTTGAGATACATCAATATTTTGTCACCTACCTACGTTATTCTTTAAACATGATACACCAGCTCTGAATTTGACCAGTAACTTACGGAGTTTATATTCCAAATTTAAGGATAGATATCCCTCAGGCTCAAGAAGACTCTTATATTGTGCTTATAACCTGTAATGTGAGCTTTTTTCAAGTGTAGATGTCCAATTTTGATAAAACATATTGATCCAGCGTTCTCTAAAAATGTGACTAAAAGCACACGGATCACCGACTGCTTGTGAATACCAGACAAATCCAAAGCTGTGCAAGCAAAATATATGGTGGATCTTAGACGCCCATGTTTTGTACCCAGCTGTGTCTAGGAAGTGTATAACATATTATATTCCTTTTTCGGGATACATCCATCATGCATTGTCATTAACTTAAGCCAGTATTTTATCCTTTGAACGTAGGAATTAATATAAACTGGGAAAGGTCAACATTCTCCATATACTATCACATTAGGTGTCTGTGGACCGACATTTAACAATAATTTACATGCTTGTAAGTGAACTTTTTCAGTGCTGTCGTATCTTTTAAATCCCCATACTTCTGACCCATACAAGTATTGGCTGAATTTGCCTGTCAAATATTTTAAAAAATACCTCCAAGGGTATTGTTCCTAATTTCCTTAAGTTTATAGTTAATTCCATTAAAGCCTTTTTACTACGGGATGCAAGTTCTGAGACTGCTTGCCTGAGACTACAATTACATGTGAACACAAAACCTAGGTCCATATTTGTAGCTGTTTACCTTTACAATGTTTCTCCAATTATAAAGCCAATTTTCCTTGACCGCTAATTTCCCACCTCTCCTAAAAACAAGGACGTTAGATTTATCCAAATTTACAGTTAATCCCCACTGCATACAATTTTAAAGTGTCCAGCTAACACTGAAGACTGCCAATGGTGTTTGACACAAGAATTACATCGTCTGCAAACAAACATTAAAATTTGCACCTCATGCTTACCACATTTTGTGATTTCTACGGAAGGTTCGTTTATAAATAATGAGAATAACATTGGACTCAGCATACAACCCTGCCGTAACCCAAATGGACACTTAAAATGTTCCGTTAGTTCTGATTGTACCCTGACACACCATTTTACTGTTTTATGTATGCTCCTAAGAGCTTGTAACATTTTTCCATTTACACCGTATGATGAGAGTAATTTCCATATTTTATTTCTACTTACAAAATCAAAAGCTTTTATAAAATCAATGAAAGTCACATATATCTATTTTCTTCTTTAACATAGCTTTTTCTCGACGATGGCGTACAATGTGAAGATGTGGTCAACAACTGAATAACCCTTCCGAAAACCAGCTTGCGTTTCAGAAACTTTATCCATAACATTTGCCCATTTTGTTAGTCTTTTGTTCAAAATACTAGTATATATTTTCTCGAGTGAGCTGAGTAGAGATATCCCTCAATAATTATCAGGAATATTTACATCACCTTTTTTATGCAGAGGAACTATGATTGCTTTACTCCACGCTTGTGAAAAACAGCCATTTAAAAATATTTTATTAAACATTACCAACAGAAAAGGCATTACATAAAAGCAGGCAATCACACTCAATTATTGAAAGGTGCAGTTTTAATTCTGGCGGTAAAGGGTGTCACACCTACCATGCCAAACACTAAAGACTCACAGACTGCTGCTGTGTGAATCAGTGCTGAGATGTAGATGTGATGTACTGGAATAGTGATACCAGCTGCTTTGCTGGTGCTGGCAAACACCAATTTACAGGTGGCACTCTCAGGGTGTAGGGTCTGCCAGGTAATAAACACTGTATTAGCATGAAATCCAATTACATAAACAGTGTTTTCTTCATGCAGATTTCTTTATAAAACTCTCTATAACCATTTAGAATTAGGATGTAACTGTAACCTAAGGCCAGACCAATTTTAGTTCTGGTTCTACAGATTTGGGTAAAACAATACCTAAATGCAGGAGGGAAATACATAATGAAACAAGAGTCATCAGAAGATGACATATCCCGCCAGCCCCCACATATCTGAAAGGACAAATCATCTGAGAGTTACTTGATGCTTTTTTAACACTGAGTTTGAATCATTTACTTGGAAATAAAGAAAATTATAAATGCCATATAGCTGAAAACAGCAAAAGGCGCCACTTCAAGATCTGTCTTATATATCTGCCAAGACCTGATGAAAGATATCAAATGGCTTTCGAGTTGTGCTCTAAAAATGAAGCCCATCCTTTCCTTTTGAGACTAAGTCCGAATTGTTTCCATAGAAACTGGGGAAAAAAATCCCAAACATTTACTATGTCCAGACCTCCATTTTGAGACTAAGTTTGAATCATTTCCACTGGAAATTGGGAAAATGATAAATGACAAAAATCTGCAAATAGCAAAAGGCATCACAGTGGGGTCTGCCTCAAATATCTGCCAAGTTTTGCAGAAAGACATTAAGAAGTTTTCGAGTTGTACTTCGGAAACGAAGCCCATTATTCCATTTTGAGACAAAGTCCAAATTGTTTCTATGGAAACCCAGAAAATGATATATCACAAAAATATGTAAATAGCAAAAGGCACCACTTTGGGACCTGCCACATATATCTACCAGGTTTTGCTATTACCAGACATTAAGAAGTTTTCGAGTTGTGCTCTTGAAACGAAACACACCTCTCACTTTTGAGACCAAGTCTGAAACGTTTTGGGGAAACCGAGAAAATGATTATTCACAAAAACCTGTAAATACCAAAAGGCACCACTATAGCTTCTGACATATCTACCAAGGTTTGCAGAAAAACATTGAACAGTGTTTGAGTTCTGCTCCGGAAACCACCTTTAGACTAAGACCAAAACATTCCATGCAAAAACAAAAAGAAGAGTCATCAGAAGATGACATATCCTCCCGGCCACGTTCGAAAGGACAAATCATCTCACAGTTACTCACTGTTTTTTTTAGACTAACTTTGAATTGTTTCCATGGAATTCATGAAAATTATAAATGCCATATATCTGTAATCAGCAAAGTCAAAATTTCAAGATCTGTCTCATATATCTGCCAGGATCTGTTGAAAGATATGAAATGGTTTTCAAGTTGTGCTCTGGGAACGAAGCCCATCCCTCCATTTTGAGACTAAGTCTGAAAAGTTTCCATGGAAACCGAGAAAATAATAAATTACAAAAACCTGTACATAGCAAAAGGCACCACATCGGGGTCTGCAACACATATCTACCAAGTTTTACCAACAGATATTAAGAAGTTTTTGAGTTCTGCTCTGGAAACAAAACAAACCTCTCACTTTTGAGAGTAAGTCAAAAACGTTTCCATGGAAACTGAGAACATGATAAATCACCCAAACCTGGAAATAGCAAAAGGCACCACTTTAGGTTCCAACTGATATATCTACCAGGTTTTGCAGACAAATATTGAATGTTTTTTGAGTTCTGCTGCGGAAACAAAAATGATTACGGAGGGACGGATGGACAGACAAGGCATCGACTATATCCCCCTGCAATACATGCCGGGGGGATAAAAACAAAAATACCAAAAATCTGTACATAGCAAACGAAGCCCATACCTCCATTTAGAGACTAAGTCAAAAACATTTCCATGGAACCAAGAAAATGATAAATCAGAAAAACCTGTAAATACCAAAAGGCACCACTCAGGGGTCTGCCACACATATCTACCAAGTTTTACTGACAGATATTTAGACGTTTTAGAGTTCTGCTCCAGAAACGAAACACACCTCTCACTTTTGAGACTAAGTCTGAAACGTTTCCATGAAAACCAAGAAAATGATAAATCACAAAAAACTGTACATAGAAAAAGGCACCACCACAGGTTCAGACTCATATATCTACCAAGTTTTGCAGAAAAATATTGAATGGTTTTTGAGCTGTGCTCGGGAAACGAAGCCCATCCCTCCATTTTGAGACTAAGTAAGAAACGTTTCCATGGAAACCGAGAAAATAATAAATTACAAAAACCTGTAAATACCAAAAGGCACCACTTCAACTTTTGACTGATATATCTACCAAGTTTTGCAGAAAAATATTGAACGGTTTTGCAGTTCTGCTCCGGAAACTAAGCCCACCCCACCATTAGAGTAACACCAAAATGTTTCATGGAAAAACAAAAAAAATATAAATGCCAAAAGTCTGTAAATAGCAAAAGGCACAACCATAGGCTGAGATTACTATATCTATCAAGTTTGGTCTAAAAATATTGAATGGTTTCTGAGTTATGCTCCAGAAACAAAAATGATTACGGACGGACGGATGGACAGACGAGGCATCGACTATATGCCCCTGCAATACATGCCGGGGGATAAAAATTACCAAAAATCTGTACATAGCAAAAGGTTCAGATTATTATATCTACCAATTTTGGTCTAAAAATACTAAACAGTTTTTGAGTTATGCTCTGGAAACAAAATGATTACGGGTGGGCGGACGGACAGACAGACAAGGCGTTGACTATATCCCTCTGCATTACATGCAGGGGGGATAAAAAGTGGCACAGAATTGAGGAATGAAAACTCCTTATACTGCTTCTATGAATAACTATATGCAGCATGGCTGCAGTTGTCAATCAAATACTGTGTTGCATGGATGACAAGTACATGCCTGAAGGTAGTACATGCCACATGCTCCTTTAAATGCTGTTTTGTATGAACGGCAACTTTACAAAATAATACTGCTGGTGTTCCATAAAAATGCAGAATAGCAGGAAGTTGTCTTACAAATGCTGTGTGGATATGAAAGACAACTACATGCAGTAAAGTTGCAGATGTCCCTACAACTACTGTGTAGTGTAAACAACAACATTATGCAGTAAAGTTGCAGGTGCCCCTTACAAATACTGTGTGGCGTGGAGGTCAGTATTATGTAGTTACGCTGTAGATGACCCTACAACTGCAGTGTAGTGTAAACAACAACATTATTAAGTAAAGTTGCAAGTGTCCTTACAAATGCTGTGTTGTATGGAAGCTGTGCTGGGTTGAGGATTCTTTCGTGTAGATCACACTTCACCACAAGTCTTGAGCCATCTGAAACACCATTCACCATTAACCTGAATTGTTAATCAACAACTAAATGACACTAGCTCCTTGATGATAGTAACCAATGCAAACTAGCGATATCTCATCTAATCTCACACTTCCATAATCCTATCGTTGAATATGATAATCACATTTATTACTTACGTGTTGAAGATATCACTGTTTCATGCCATGTGTAGGGATTTACAGTTATGTCACAATACTAATACCTCTGTTACAATAAACCTTGCTTGACTTGCAGAAAGTAGAGATCATCACACTCATTTAATTCTTAGGAAAGAATACTTTGCACAGTATTATTTCAATGATGTTGGGAGAGCAATAAATAAAATACTAAACTATGTCCCATGCAATACATGTACTATATTCATCAAACTTTCGCTCATTAGATACCAAACCAATCACTTGTTTTGTAAACATAGTATTACAAGGAACATCATTTAGTATTCTCAACATATTTACTTAAAATATCTCAATAAAATGCCTTGCTCATCAACCTATTACTATTATCTGTAATTACCAAAATATGTTGAGAGTTGAAAAAACACTGAGTATGTTTGCAAACATTAAAATAAATGCATCTATCTCATTTTCCAGCACATGATCATGCTGCACAGCAACAGACTAATTTTACAGGAATTTTACAGGTACAAAGGTTTGATCTGACTGTTGGATCACTTGACTTGGTATCAAAGTGGTATCAAACTTGACTTTGGTATCTCTCGTATCAAAATACAAAATATGGAATGGATTACATCCAAGCCAGGCAGAAAATTGCCACCAGTCTTATATATTTAATTTGTGGTCACTGGTCATTGTCATCATAAGGTAACACTGTTGGCATGAATAAAACATATCAAATAATTATTTGTCAATGTTTCCTTAAATTTATTGATTGATACATCCACTGCTGACTTCTTGTTATTACCCAATAGAGAAATTCATTACCCAATATTCATCGCATGCATCATATTTGCCTCATAGTAGATTCACTGCAACTTTACCATTTACAACTTGCAGCTGATGATAAAATGTAGCAGTCATGATAGGAAATGACATCATTTGACATGATCAATGTGCAATCAGACAGTACAAGGGATAGGCAAATAATCATTCATTAATAAAACTGATAAACATTTATATTAGAATGACAACAAACAATGAGCGCTGAAATGGCTAGAATTAATCGCTTGTCTGACGAAGGAAGCAGCCATCAATAAATTATTAATGAATATGGTGCAAACAATGAAGTCACACATTAAGAGCATTCTCACAGAAATACCAATGGGTCTTGGCTGCAAAGTGTGGCATGGATATGTTTATAGCCTGAAAGCATCGTATGACATTTACAGTTTATGAAGAGCACTTGTAACTGCTGCTGTAGCAGAATAATACTGTGTTGTTCTGATGAATTTCCCTTCTGTTTCCTGAGACTCTCTATGAAAAAGTTTCCCAAATTTGTTTTTGTAAATCATGTTTTACAATCTATTCAGATACATGTTAACCTCAGTTTGTCCTAAAATGATGTATTTTAGTGAATTAAATGATCAATGTCAAACGTTTTGAAGAATGATGGATTAGAGTGTCAAGCCTTCAGTAATTCAAGTATACTTATGTTTTATCTTGTTGTAATACTATTAACAAGCACACAGATAAAAACATAATCCTTAAAGTAGAATTTATATTTTATACAATCCTTGTGGCAGAATCATATCTTTATGTTTTATTTATTTGTGTAAATACGGTATCAGTCTTTAAACAGTTTGGTTGTGGTTTTATTGGAGTAGATTTTTTTATTGTATGTATGGTATTTGTATCTAGGTTGATTGCCCCAACCTGGACCTTGGCTCTTTTGTGTTCTAATGTTCACAACTCACATAGAGCAAGCTATTATTTGATCTCTGGTTAGTTTAAAGTTGTATGTTTCCTTTTTACTAACATCAGCACCACATACAGCCATACGAGAAGCACTTTTCATGGCATTTTTCCTTATTTGACGGTCGGCTAATTTCTGCTCTCCATTATTGTCTGGCTGCAACTTCTCTCTGTTTCAGATGGGACGTGCATCAAGAATATGATCTAAGGTCGGCACTACTTCATCACTTGTCTACAATATGCTTAAATATGTCTAGATACATGTGTTCCCTATCATGATTTATATTATGATAACTTGATGCTGGTGTTTCATGTCATAGTACATGACTGCATATATAATATTGTCATGAAATAACAATTCATACCAAAATTCAGTATTAATTGTAACCAGTCCAAGCAATACATTAGCATTCAAATATTAGGAAAATATATATACAGAATATTAGTTTCATCATGTATCAGAAAAAGCCTAGAGAAAGACACCAGTCAAAAGTAGTAAACCTCATCTCACAGACATTATATTGAAAAAGATATAAGTTATGACTATATAAGTTCATAGATGCTCCAGAGTTAAAATCCTAGCCTGAGGTGAACAGAATAAGACAAACCATTCACTAAGACAAGGGTTATGTCTAGACTGTTTAATAAACTTGCTTTGATGATGTAAACATGCCATCACCTACAGTAAAATAACATCGTGCAAACACCAGTTAAGGGTCATTAAGATCCAGCCCAGAGTAAGCAAGCAAGCATCAAGTAATTGTGCCAGCAAGATTAATGCCACTCAGAATAGGATTAAAAGATTAAGTACTTCCCCTGTCTGGTCACTGCAGTTGTTCTGGTAGGACACATCCCATTTTGTTTATCCTGCATTTCATTGGCTATCGTAGCTTACACCCACTTTTGTATCAGTCAAGAAATCATAATCTTTGTATTGTTTCAATTGTAGTTAAATACTCTCCACCTCCGTCTGTCCATCAGTAGGGTTTAGACTCCCAACACAGGTCAGCTATAGCCCTCAGCCCAGAGGGTTGTACAGACTCTTATGTTTATGTCCATTTGGAATTTATGCATTGGATATATTGTGACTGGTACCATTATCAGTAAATGACTGTTGTGTGTAATCAACTGTATTAGTATATAATTATGTGACATAACTTATTGAATATTCTTATTATCATGTTACAGAGTGAAACCAAAACAGATTATGTATTAATAAACTGTGGCTGCAAGTCACAACTCACACACCAGCATGTGTTGGTCATCACATGCTTATTATGCTTACCTTCTTTTTCTATATGAATGATAGTTGAACAATAAATCCCTTGCTGTTCCCTTGAAGGGGACATAACAGTTCACTCACCCACAAGATGCCTCCTTTAAACCCCTTTCCTGCCCAAACAGTCATTTGACTTGCCATGCTTGTCACTCTCTCTGCTGAATAAGCCCTTTCACTTGGGTTAGCTGGGAAACCTGAAGTGCCTCCTGTGGGGAGGATGGGAGGGCTTGACACCATGTGTCAGGATAAGTATAAAACATCAATTTTACTTTACAAATGACATGTTTTTCCTTATCCTGACTCATGCTTGTTATACTTTTAAAATCCAACAAAAACGGTGGTGGGTATTCATCAGTTGTCCTTTGATATGTACCCACAAATGGAAACAGCATAATGGCACTTCATGGATCCTGTTCTTCGGGTGTCAGCTCTGGGGTGAGACCACATCTTGTCATATCTTCTTTAAGACAAGTGAATCTTGTCATTTCATGTGGATTTTAGACATACTTCAGTATCTTCTTACTAGTTATCTAAAACAACTCATAGATTATGATAAGATCATTACCACAAATGAGTTGTGACTCCTTGAGTACAGCAAAGATCATCACCCTTATAGAGTCTTAATCACTCATGCTTGTCAGGTCTAGATGGTGCGCATGGACTCTCCACCAAAACTCACCATAGTGAAGGTTATCAACAAGGGTGAGATTTTCACCTCTGCGCTTTTGTGGAACTGTTAGTTATTGTGCTACAACGAGGAACCCAAACTGGTGAATGCCAGAGATGTCTTCATTGGCGATGTCTGTGAGGTAGTGGTTAGCAAACATTGTGTCCAATTTCCAAAAGCAGCCTTCAGTTATAGATGATATTGAGGAGCAGTTTCCATGCAGAGAGAATGTATCCCTGACATCCAAGCTGCTGAGGCTATGGCGAAGAGGAACAAAGTATTCTGGGTGAGTAGCCTGAAAGTAGTCTGCTCTAGTGGTTCGTAGACATCACTTGTGAGATGTTGTAGAACTTTGTTCAGATGCCAGAAGGGTGCACTGAATTTCTTCTGCTGGTCTTCCAGCTTGAACGAACGTCATAGAGCAAGTTGTTCTCGCACTTTGTTCAGCTTGATGCCCGTCTTCATCGTGACGACTGTAGTGACCGCTGCCAGGTATGTGGATAGTACTGAACCTTTCAAATACCTTGTATATCTAAGGAGACATAGATATTCTGCCACTTGGGGATGAGTTGCTTTCATTGCTGTGAAGCCTTTTTCCACTGATTACTGTGTAAATTATGTCGTTGTACAAGTTGTGAGTTGATCTGCATAGGGTTAGGGTTACAGTGCTTTCACTGCTCTGGCAGAGTACCGTCTTTTCTTCAAGCAAGTCTTGATAAAGTGCTAGTTGTGTAGCTGGAATGTCAGCAGGTTTCCGTGAATTTGCTTGGTGTGCGGATGCACATGCAGGTTTTGGCCTCTCCAGTAGTTTTAAGGATGAACTTCCGAGTTCTTGTATTACATCCGGAAACAAGACTCTGACCAGTTGGCTGTGGCCAAAATCAAATGCAGCAATCAGGTCTGCTTGATCTACAATACTACTTGAGGTGGTAGAACTGGAGGCGGGAACACATATGCTTTTTGTCCTTCTCATGACATTTTCATTGCTTGTTGCCCAGGCTTGAGTATCTGATACTAAAGTAATGTAAACAATACTACAAAAATGGTTTTTAGCGCTCATTCTATAATAATATAAATAGGAAAGTGTTTCATACCACATATCGCATATAAACCAAGCATTGCCTGTATTGAGCAACAGTTGTTTGGGAGACTGTTAACAGATAAGTCCTGGTTTACCATTAAAAAATCAGAAACCATAGAAAAAAATCATCAATGTACACGGTTGTATGAAACAGACCATAACATGACCCAGTCACAGAGACTTTCATGCATTGCATGGGAAGGGGTCATCTCATAAGGTAGTTGATCATTATACAAGAATACAGAACACCTTGCGCACGCACATAAATAATTTCAGGAGATGATAGTGTGAGTGCATGGTGAACTGTAACATAGCGTTATACTGCTGACAATGTATGTTATAGATAAGTGTAGCAGTGTCGAAATGTAATGCTTTGTTTAGTTTTGAATTACATGTATTTCCATTGTTTTGTGTTGTGCTGGTATATATTAAACTGACTTACAGATTAATGACAGGAAAAGAACTGATGTGTTCACTTATCATAGTGTGCAGGTCAAACTACATTATGGTGACGACTTCAGATGTAGAGTTGACCTGGAATGCTTGGTGTCATCATCAGTACTTGTGTCATCAGCTGAATCATCTTGCATTATCCATAATACACTGGGTTTGTCTAGGCAGGGCAACAGTTGGTGTTCAAACCAGTCCAAGAATACCTCACCAATGATTTCATGGTGATAATCCCCGTCTGTGTGCTTTGCCTCGAAT